>NC_056458.1:19547149-19649649 GCF_018296145.1 Oncorhynchus tshawytscha
TGTTGCCTACCCTCACCACCTGGGGGCTGCCCATCAGGAAGTCCAGAATCCAGTTTCAGAGGGAGGAGTTCAGTCCCAGGGTCCTGAGCTTAGTGATGAGCTTGGAGAGCACTATGGTGTTGAATGCTGAGCTGAGTCAATGAACAGCATTCTAACATAGGTGTTCCACTTGTCCAGGTAGGAGAGGGCAGTGTGGAGTGCAATAGAGATTGCGCCATATGTGGATCTGTTGGGGCGGTATACAAATTGGAGTGGGTCCAGGATGTTTGGGATGATGGTGTTGATGTTAGCCATGACCACCCTTTCAAAGCATTTCATGGCTACAGATGTGAGTGCTACTGGGCGATAGGACTGGGCAAATGGCCTAAAAATCATATCTAGATTTTTTCAAAATGATGGGCGATTCCCCAATATATACTGTATCTTTATATGTTTATGTTGTCACGGATCCCCCCGGTACTGCTGCTCATTCTCTTCACCAGTTCCGGAGGTTTACGTCCACCGGCTTTCTAGGCTTCACTGAACGGGATTCATTATCATCAACCCTGGACTGTCTTGTCTGATTACACACACCTGGTTCCCATTTCCTCTGATTAGTATGTTATATATGTGCCCTCTGTTCCCTCTGTCTTTGTCGGTTATTGTTCCCATGTCCGTTGGTCGTGTGAGTACCTATGCGTTGGTGCAGCTGTTATGCTGCGTGCTTTATATATTGTGTATTATGGGTATCGTCCCTTGTCGTTCAACAAGGTTTCCCCTCGCACTTTTGTTTGGGTACAGCCCAGTGTTCTTGTATACGTTTGTTTTGGGTGTATTAAAAACCCATATTGTGTATTTCTGCGCCTGTCTCCAAATCCTTTATACCAGTGTGACATATGTTTTCTTTAAATAAAAAGTAAAATTAAAGGTCAAATACACTGCATGTCAAACAGAAGAAATAATCTAATGAATTCAGGGCTTGAAATTATACCTAGGCTAAATATAAGCCTTCCACAACCATAAGACCCACTAATAATGTAGTTATTTTATCAAAATAGTTTACCCTGCTTATTTTGCAATAATCACTGATCTGGCTTTCAAGTCTGTCTATTAAAATGTGTTTTTCGTTACAAATTTAACTAGAACCGTGCATAATGCACATTCACTAATAATGACTCACTTCTTGTAGCAGCGTTATAGAAAATTAACACCAGTCACATAAACAATTTCTCAAGCACAAGCCCATGTGCTAGTGAGTAGCCAGCTTATCTTTACATTTCACGTTTAGCCAACTTGGATATTTTTATTAGCTAACAAGGTAGCACAGTTTAATTGTTATTAACACACCCTTCTGTCTGTTGCTAACTGTTGGAACACTATGCTAGCCTGTTCACTTTGTTCAGATGTTGAAATCAAGTGGCCTACCTTATTTCTCAAAATAAGAACAAATTTCCAATTCCTTATATTATTGTGTTTTATGCATATTGCACATTTATAAAACACAGACTAGACAGCTGGTATATCAGTCTTTGGCTAAAATGCTGCGAGCGGTACGTGGTACCACACACGACAAACTGAGAATTAATTTTCCAGAATCAATGTTCATTGATACTCCTGTTTTTGTAATGTCTGCTCTGCTCGCAATTTGAGTAGTTGAGACAAAAAAACGGTATCGTTAGAAAGGTTAACTTCTCCTCTATTACAGTAAAATAAAGTCTCAATGTGTTTCGGTGTCCATATGACCAATTATGTTGGACCAAACCTCAAATGCAAATAGCGGGTTGAAACCGCATGTCAGAGCTCTCATCTTTGTAGTTGTGAGTGGCAGGGAGAGGGGATTGGTGTGTGTGAGTAAATGGCAAGGTACATACAGCACAGAAGGAGTGAAGGAGACGAGACCAAAAAGACAACATGAGAACAAGCGGACAAAAACAGTCATAAAAACTAAAAATAAATATTGTGCTAAAACATACAGTACATTAGAATAAATCAAATTAACTTAATATATCGTTACTTTGGTGTTCTTGGGCACAGGAACTATGGTGGTCTGATTGAAATATGTAGGTATTACAGACTGGGTCAGGGAGAGGTTGAAAAATATCAGTGAAGGCACTTCACAGCGCATGCTCTGAGTACGCGTCCTGGTAATCCGTTTGGCCCCAGGGCCTTTGGAATGTTAACCTGTTTAAAGGTCTTACTCACATTGGCTATGAAGAGAAAAATCACACCGTCGTCCAGAACAACTGGTGCTCTCATGCATGGTTCAGTATTGAGTTTGAGTTTATTTTATTTTTACAGGGACAGTGCACATTAATCAACGTTTCAGTAAAAGTGCCAGTTTTACCCAGCCGGCTAATTTTCAACTGCAGTCTCTGGGCAGGTTATTAAAAACTATTACAATATAGACAATCATTGAGCAGTGAGCACACGCAGAGCAACATAGGGCAAGACATAGCATACAGACAGAGCAACATAGGACAAGCAAGACGTAGCATACAGACAGAGAAACATAGAACAAAAAGCAGCAAGACAAAATTCATAAAAGCAACAAAGTGTTTCCACACCTCACAAGCTACAGACAACAGACAACATGGAAGCGGCAATACACAGCTAGGGATTATGATCACAAATCTGATTGACCTTTAGCCATGTATTCATACATTTTGTGAAAGTATGATAGGTGGTGCAGTTATGTGTGTCTGACGGCAGTGTATTCCAGACATGGGAAGCTCTCACAGAGAAAGCGGATTTACTAAAGGTGCTTTTCCTTAAGGGAACTATGCAGTCACATCTCATGGCAGACCTTGTGGATCTGCTGCCATATGTTTGGGTTTTCTGTTTAACAAAAATACAGAGTGGAGGGGGAGCCAGGCCATTTAGGATCTTGAATACAAGACATGCGTCAGTGTGTTTCCCTTTGTAATTGCTTGCCTCGAAGCGAGCCTAGAAGGCATTTGGCTCGTTTGGTAGGCTCGAGTCGGAGGGCAGCTCGCGGCTGGGTTTCCCTTTGTAATCTGTGATAGTTTGCAAGCCCTGCCACATCTAACGAGCGTAAGAGCCGACGTAGTAGGATTTGATTTTAGTCCCGTATTGACGCTTTGCCTGTTTGATGGCTCTTTGGAGGTCGTAGCGGGATTTCTTATAAACGTCTGGATTAGTGTCCTGCTCTTTGAAAGCGGCAGCTCTGGCCTTTAGCTCAGTGTGGGTGTTGTCTGTAATCCATGGCTTCTGGTTGGGAATTGTATGTAAAGTATGGTCACTGTGGGACGACGTCGTTGATACACTTATTCATGAACTGTGACTGATGTGGTAAACTTCTCAATTTTATCGGGTGAATCCCGGAACATATTCCAGTCTGTGCTAGCGAAACAGTCCTGTAGCGTAGCATTTGCTTCATCAGACGCCGGTCAGTGTATCTATGAAAACATTTTTACTTCAATGAGTGAGAAGTCAAAAATTCAGAACATATAAATTCTAGATGAATGTGAAGCATCTCTGCTAGTCAGTGTTATATCATCTTTGTGTGTTTACTCTGAACAGAGGTTAGCCTTTCTCCTTCCTGTTCTTTGTTTGTTGCACCAATAAAGTCAATTTAACTTTTTAATGAGTAATCCTCTCCTTGTTGGATCTAGAACTGTAGAAATAGGGTGACAAAAAAATTCAAATGGTTTGAAATTGATGCAGTCAGTCACTCAGTAAGATTGAATTCCAGCCAAATTTAAATAGGTTCTGTTTAAATTTTTTTTTAAAAACAGTACCTCAATATATTATATTTCCATACCCAGGCTTTTGCTAACTCAGGTACAAAGGTTAAAGTACAGCTCTATATCCATTCTATTTCTATACATGAGACCCTAACAACCATTATTTACTCATTTGAGTCCAAAGGTTACAGTATAGTGTGACTTCCAACAGTCCTGCTCCTATCCCAGTTCGCACCTGCCTGTCCTTCCAAAGCCCCTCCCTCCACTCCAAACCGTAGGAGACTTTCTGGATGAAATTGGGGAGTAGAGGTTAAAGGTCATGGGTTAATGTCTGCTGACACTCTGGCTCTCTCCCTCAGAGACAATCAGGCGTCTGAATCTAAACTCTCTTCTATTTGCACTACTGGGTCCAGGAGAACAGCCGTGGAGCACCATAGAACTCTGCACTGGGATTCATATCATTCTATGTCTCATTTTGTCTTTTCATTGAAATGTTCAGCTGGAATGAAATTGCATAAAAAACATTTGAGGGACTGGGGGGTTGATTGGATTATTTAATTCCTGGATGAAAGAAAATAAAATTCTGATAATAATCTGCCCCAGTAACTGCTCACTGAACCCTTGCTCATGTATAAGGTGAATCACAGTTGAATGGCTATTTTCAAGTATTTTATGGATGAGAAATTCCACAGTTTAGACTTGGAAAATAACCAGGCTAGTTCATTTTCTTTAGCAATTTGTCTTTTTGACATTGGTAGGTTGGCTACTTTCTTCAAGTTTTAATTAATTGATGAGCAGGCAGTTTGTTAATTAGAGAAAGACTGATACAATTCTACATGAGGATTCCAATTATCTTTATGTGATTTTCACATTTCAATTTTTTTAAATTTAATTTTGTATTAATATTTTATTGTTCAGCATCACACCGGCTATTCAGCATTCTTGTATTGCTCTCTTTGGTACCACGGTTATTTTGGTAATTTCTCATGATACAACATCCAAACCTACTACTTTTGGTTATTTTGCATGACAGAGTAAGTAATCTTGGGTGTTAACAAAATTTTAACTAGTGTGTCCAGTAAAACATCAGCATTTACAAAAGGCCCTTAAACACCTTGTTAACCAGCCCTCTTAAATGCGCCATGCGTTCTCCTCTTTTCTGTCTTTTGTTGTTCGTCAGAATCGCCACACTTCTACTAACTTCACAGTTATCCTCATGGCTGCCCTGACAGACTTTACCCTTACCACTTCCACTGTAGAATGTAACACACAAAGCATTGTGTCTGTTACCAGAGACTTTGTTTTGTGTGTGTGTGATCCTTTTCAGGATTACTGTGTTACATGCAGACTTCTTAATACAGCCACAAAAACAGCCACAGGCTGTCCTTCCCTTAGGGTCAAAGGTGGAAGTTCTGTGAACCACATTTCTGTGAAAAGCTTGGGGGCAGAGGTCAGGGGAGTTCTGGTGGGGGAAGGAATAAAGGGAGGATATTGTATCTCCATTCATGTGGCATTTGAGGTCAAAGTTCAAAGATGAAAGGTCATTTAAGTTCAGAGGTTACGAGGGTAGATAACGTAAATTGCTGAGGCCGTTTGCTCCCCCGAACCTAAAGGCTGACATCTCAGTGGTCAAGAAGAACATTCTAGATGTATGGTGCACATTTCGTTAGACAAAATAAATAGCACAAAAGGATATCAAAGTTAAGCCTGTTTTCATGTGTAGTATCTAGTCAGACAGTGACAATAAAAAGCCATCAATTTAGACAATACAAGGTTGATATGAGTGCCAATTTGGATTGAACTTTCGTCTCTGAGTCCTACATTAACCTCAGTTACACTGTAAAATGCTAATTAAAGGTAAGACATGCCGTGAACAATGACCTTGTAAAGTGCTATACAATTTATCTCAGTGACAAGTTGAGTGTCAGTTCTGTTTATTAAACTGACATTGAATTAAATGACTGTTTAACCATTATGGCGAGGTTACGTTCAGTTATGAGGCACATTATCCATTGGTTAACCTAAATGCTGTGTGTGTGTGTGTGTGTGTGTGTGTGTGTGTGTGTGTGTGTGTGTGTGTGTGTGTGTGTGTGTGTGTGTGTGTGTGTGTGTGTGTGTGTGTGTGTGTGTGTGTGTGTGTGTGTGTGTGTGTGTGTGTATGTGCACCTGTGTGCGTGTATCTATGTGACCTGTTGAAAATCTGTCTAACCAATAACATGGAATATAAACAATTGTGAAAATCAGTGTGGTGGGAGAACTGCGTTGCCCCCCTACACACCCACACTCTCACCCTCCCCTCCAGGCCCCCAGTCTAAAAATAAAAAGAGTTTCTCTGGAAGAAGGGCTGTGCAGAAGAGAAGTAGGTTATGTTGTGTTTTTATTCATTACAGAAAACAAAGATGTTCCCCAGGTCCTCTGAGACATTTTGTTCAAGGCCAAATGAGATAGAAGACTGTCTGTGGGCCATCATAGTAGATACCACAGAGATTATGTCACAGAAAAAAAGAGCTACGCCTAAGTAATAGTGGAAATTTACAACATACTGTACTAAACTGCCCAGACTATCAGTATAATGTAATACAACCATTAATATAAAAACCTGATTGTGCTATTTTTTGTTGTTGCTGATTGTTACATTTTCATTCTATTTCACTTTATCTCATCCTTGCTGTCTTTCAGAGATCGCAAAGAGTTTGACAGTAAATTATTTGATAATTATGTATACAACATTAATAAACACATTATTTAAGTGTCTATAAACCATAGGCTATAAAACTGATTGTATACTATTTTTAAACACAATAAACCGCAAACGTTTTCACGAAGTCTAACGATACATTTGGAAAGGGGCAGGGATAGGTTTATAATGCCACTGCTCCTTTAAACGGCTCCTTTAAGGGGGGTGTCAGTGGCAGAGAGGAGGAGTGTCGCCTCTGCTGAGTGCTCGAGCGCAAGGGGATTCCGAGAATAAGCAATTCCGTCAGATTCGACTACAGGTCGCAGAGCCTGATCACTTCGATCAAAACCCGAGGCATTTTGGAATAAATCATCAATATTTCATAATTAACCCGCGTTCGAGAAATCCGACCTTTTCACCGAGACTATCCGAAGGATTTCCTCCTTTCGAATGATAATGCACCTTTTCGCTTGAGTGTGGTCCACTGTCAGCTAGAGGGGTAGACAAACCCAAGCAGGTACGTGCGAGCAAAATGTACAGAATAGGCTGTGAAATGAACGACTGTAAAAATCCGCGAGGGCACAAACGGGGTGTGTGTCATGGATTTAACATGTTTACAGCATGTTTTTGAGGATTGAATGATGTTTGTGTCTCGAGCCTTAGTCTCTGGGCTCATAGCGGTGTGAAAACGCTGCGTAAAGAAGTCGTAATAAACCAGCCAGTGCTGTGGTAATGTCGTTTCCATTTTGTTAAATGGCATCGGGGTTACATTATAGCCAGTTTGAGACTATTTCCTTGTCGACCTTATAAAAACGCATTACCGCACGTAGACATGTAATAGCTATTTGCCATAGAAAGCGCCAATGTTATGTCGCCTAAATCTAATGACTCAATACGAATCATGTATCTTGTTCGTGCTGGCTACTTTGTTATTCCGTATTTTTCTCACATTGTTACATTGTCCATTCATTGTTGTGACACTGTTCATTTGTTGTTATAGTGTTTGTTGTTACAATTGTTGCACTGTCCTCGCTGTAGTCTAGCCTACGTGTGAAAATTATAGCCTACAAAATTATAGGCCACAAATACACATGCTCAGTTTAACCTGCATTAAAATGCTGCATAGGACTAGTACTAAGTAAAAGGCGCATAGCCACTGCCTACTAATACAGATAATGAATATGATTTCTATGAGCATTAGTAAATAGGCCCTGTATTGATATTATGACTGTCAATATCAATTTGGCTCTTTCGTAGGCTGCTCCATTGTAGCCAAATTAGTCATCATTTCAGAGTTTTGTTTGGTGTAGTTTAACATTATAAATGCATTATAATGCTTCATAGTTAAAACTGGATGCTGATGATTTTCAATTAATCTGTTGTGCTTCCTTGTTCCTTGTCAAAGGTGACAAAATGTCTGGCATTGCATGCCTCAAATGTTCATTCATCATTGGCACAGTGTCTGGAATAATGTAGGCCTACGTAGCTAAGTTTAGTCACTTCATTTTTTGAGTTTTCAATATTCAGTTCATTAAAACAGATTGTAAATTAGCCTTGTGGATTTCTACACAGAACATACTGGTGACATTGTATTACTACTGCATTATTATTGTTATTATTATTATTATTGAGTTATCTACATCTTATATATTCTTTAGTTTGCTATGGTTTAATTCAATATCTCAGCAGTAGGCTACTGACAATTGACAGGCGGAATGGATTTGAACTATTCCACTGTTTGAAGTAGTCATCACCAGATGTCCTCTAGCTGCATTTGACCATTAACCTAATGTAGCAGGCATGAAAGAAATGCCTTAAACTAGATCCCCCACATACTTGTCTTGATTAGAAAAGAAATGTCAGGGAACATTCTCTTCTGCACTCTTCAGCCAATCCAGTAAATGTGGAGGAGGAGTTAATATGGAGTGCCGCCTTGTTAACTCCCAAATGCGGAAGTCCTGTCACAGGCTCTCTTTCCATTTCCCCTGAAAACCGGAACATTCGATTTTTGGGGACTCTGCAGAGGCTATTTGACCATGGGATCGGTGGAGAGGCAAAAAGTCAGGGGTTGAAGGTTCGCCAGCGGAGTCACAGGGGAGAGAGAGAGGATGACCTCATTGTTATTTCAGGTGTGCTTAGCCACCCTGGCAAAACGTCCCTCCCAACAACCAACAAACCTGTTTACTTTTCATCATTTGGAACACATCAACACATTCAATTGTGTACTAGGCCTACTTTTACAGCAGACTTGGGTGGATTAGTCAAATATAGGCCTGAGCGTTGTTGAAGTGAACTTGGCTGACTTTTGAAAAGTTTAAATACTCAGCCTGTCTGGGGGTCTGGCTTTTAGCCCTCCCTTTGTGGATTGTTTCAGCTACTTAATTATTTGACCTGATCTTGTACAGGATGTTCAACGGTAGCTGCGTAGAGTCCTCTGTACTGGAGCCATAGATAACTAAAACCTCCACATTTAACATGTTCTTGCTCTTGAATAGGCTAATCTGGTGCACATGCCAGCCATATTCCTCCTACACTGAGCTAGTGTACTGTACTCTACACAATTTGTTTTGCTGTAACCGTGGGTTGTTGTCTATGACGATGATTGATGTGCAGTATCCCACCACAGAATCAGAGGATATTTAAATTAGAACTATGCAAATTATGTTACGTCTGCTGAATGCTCACAAGACTGGACTCTGGACCCTGGTCTAGCAGATCAAGGTTCTGTCTTCCCCGAAAATGGATGTTACAGTGTTGTTCCAGTTTTTGCAATTAATGCACTATCTTTGCTGTAGTGTATGTATTAAAATTTGGGCTAACCCAATTTTGTCGACTGGTTGATTGTTTGGTCGATAGGCTGTTGGTTGACCGAGAAGTCGAGCAGTCGCAAATTTGTTTTTTCATGGTGCACGAGACACCTGTTTGATTCATCCCTGTCTCAGTGGACTAATCCATTGCAGAGGCCACAGGAATGGCACAGTCCATCACTCTTAAGACGTGATACTGAAATTGTATATGGTTATAATATGTAAAAAATAATGGTGCAAAACAAATAAATCTCATATTTTATAACAAATGCGTTTTTCCCCGCGTTGGATATGGTCGCTGTCCGCGGTTCTGAAAAATAATCTTCAATGCGTGGAAAATTGGCGCCTATCCCTATGTTGCTATGTGCATAATAGGAAAGTTAACCAGCATATTGGGGTTGAGAACAATGCAGTGGATGCAGCCGAGAAGAGGAAACAGCCCTTGCCTTAATGTCTAAGAAAATTGAGGAGAGAGAAAATCCCAACTTAATTAGGTCTATAATTAATAGCCTAACTCTTAAATGTGCCTGGCTTTATAAATCATCCATAAAAATCTACAGAAATAAGACATGTCTTGCTTATGTTGCCTGTTTGAGTGATTGTTTAATAGCCTACTGATTCCGTGAGCACCAAGCCTCATGCAACGGCAAAATGTCAGATAAAGCAATTTCCCAGATTCGCCTGTTTATAATCTTTGCTATGCTGAAATAAAGGTTTTACAATTGTATTTCATTAAAACAGACTGGAATTGCTTATAATTTATTTAGTGTTGTTTTCACTGTTCCAATCAGGCAGAAAAATAATATTGTAATCTAACAGCATCTGTTTGTCACACATAATATGCACGTAGCTCATGCTCTTATACCCTCCTTTTTCTTGATCTGCTTCTTATTGTCATTATAAAAATGATTATTATGATCGTCATCAATAAGTGTAATTTTCATTGCTTAGCCCTTTATTTCAATACTTCTATAGGCTAATGTATCAATCATTCATTCATGTCATCACACAGCATTATGAGTCATTCATGATTTAAATTCAATCAATCATTTTAGTTTTAAAATTAAATTACAAAGGGAGCTTTGGATAATTATCCGAAACAAATAAATCAATCGCAATTCAAAAGCATGCAACAGTTTTTAGTCTTCTGTAATAAAGGCTTTATTCAGTACCAGTCAAAAGTTTGGATACACCGACTCATTCAAGGGTTTTTCTTTATTTTTTACTATTTTCTACATTGTAGAATAAAAGTGAAGACATCAACATGAAATAACACATATAGAATCATGTAGTAACCAAAAACATGTTAAACAAATAAAAATATATTTTAGATTTTGATTCTTCAAAGTAGCCACCCTTTGCCTTGATGACAGCTTCACACACGCTTGTCATTCTCTCAACCAGCTTCACCTGGAATGCTTTCCCAACTGTCTTGAAAGAGTTACATATGCTGAGCCCTTGTTGGTTGCTTGTCCTTCACTCTGTGGTCCAACTTATCCCAAACCATCTCAGTTGGGTTGAGGTCGGGTGATTGTGGAGGCCAGGTCTACTGATGCAGCACTCCATCACTCTCCTTATGGTCAAATAGCCCTTATACAGCCTGGAGGTGTGTTGGGTCATGGTCCTGTTGAAAAACAAATGGCATTCCCACAAAGTGCCAACCAGATGGGAGGGCGTATCGCTGTAGAATGCTGTGGTAGCCATGCTGTTAACGTGTGCCTTGAATTCTAAATAAATAAGACAGTGTCACCAGCAAAGCACCTCCGCACCATCACACCTCCTCCTCCATGCTTCACGGTGGGAACCACACATGTGGAGATCATCAGTTCACCTACTCTGTGTCTCACAAAGACACGACAAGTCTCTTCTTATTATTGGTGTCCTCTAGTAGTGGTTTAATTGCAGCAATCAGAATATGAAGGCCTGATTCATGCAGTCTCCTATGAACAGTTAATGTTGAGATGTGTCTGTTACTTGAACCCTGTGAAGAATTTATTTGGGTTGCAATTTCTGACATTTTCTGGATTGACTGACCTTCATGTCTTAAAGTAATGATGGCCTGTCGTTTCTCTTTGCTTATTTGAGCTGTTCTTGCCATAATATGGACTTGGTATTTTACCAAATAGGGCTGTATAACAACCCTACCTTGTCACAACACAACTGATTGACTCAAATACATTAAGAAGGAAAGAAATTCCACAAATTATCTTTAAATAAGGCACACCTGTTAAATTAAATAATTCCAGGTGACTACCTCATGAAGCTGGTTGAGAGAATGCCAAGAGTGTGTAAAGCTGTCAAGGCAAAGGTTGGCTACTTTTAAGAATCTCAAATATAAAATATTTAGATTAGTTTAACACTTTTTTGGTTATTACATGATTTCATATGTGTTATTTAAAAGTTTTGATGTCTTCACTACTATTCTACAATGTAGAAAATATTAAGAAATACCCTTGAATGTGTAACGGCTTTCTTCCGTCGAAGGAGAGTCGGACCAAAATGCAGCGTGGTTAGTTCGATACATGTTTAATGTAAGAATAAACACGACGAAATACAAGAAACGGAACGTGAAAACCTATACAACCTATCTGGTGAATACAAACACACTGAGACAGGAACAATCACCCACAAAACACACAGTGAAACCCAGGCTACCTAAATATGGTTCCCAATCAGAGACAACGAGAACCGACTCAGGCAGCCATAGACTATGCTAGACACCCCTACTCAGCCACAATCCCAATACCTACGAAAAAAAACCTATACATGAACACAACACAAAATAAACCCATGTCACACCCTGGCCTGACCAAATAAATAAGAAAAACACAAAATACTAAGACCAGGGCGTGACAGAATGAGTAGGTGTGTCCAAACTTTTGACTGGTACTGTGTATATCTTTTGTTTTTCGTTAGGACAGACTCTCTGGTACACTTATTTATTTAGTGTTGTTTACACTGTTCCAAATGGTCTGAAAAATATATAATATTGTAATCTAACAGCAACTGTTTGGCACACATAATTCTCACGCAAAGCTTGCTCCTATACTCTCCATTTTCTTGAGGTCCAGTAGTTTCTACAACTAAGTCAAATGTCTTCCACAGATCTGACTTCCCCTTTCCCTCCTGAGCAGCCAGTAAAATGTATATAAAGTGTAATATTGGGATGCAAACTCAAAATGTAATACATTTCATCTCTATATCTGATGTGGTACAGGTGTATTATTTTTTTAAAGCCCATAACCATGTGTGTGAGGTATATACTTTTATTTCAAAGTAGATTTGTTTAGGACGAGCAAGAAACACTCTGTGTGGCCCTGATTTAGCCCACAGCCATAAAAGGTTAAGCCTCAGATTCTTTTTTTTTTTACATTTAGCTCAACATTAAATTACTTCAGCAATCAGTGCGGATAGAGCAGCTTGCTATGGAGCGGGCAAGCTATAGTTGTTTACATGCACGATGGACAGACAATTATAGGGACATTTTGTGGGTGGAAGAGAGGGTGGAGGAGGAGTCTTGGTTTGAAGTGCTGGGCATCTTGTTATGACATGCATTATCTGAATTAGGCCCTCAGAATTATACCTACGTACGAAGGAACAACCTCTATGGAGGAACCTTCGATGTCTTTGAACTTCTGAGAGTTGGCTTAACGTTGGCCCAGAGCTAGCTAACTAACAAGCTTGTGTATGAAGAGTGACACCAGATTTAAAAACACGTCTTACCTTTTTGTAGTTAATAAATCCAATGTGAAACATGATAACTATAGTATCCTTAAATAGCATTGAAAAAGTGAATCCATTCTTCTCTCCCAAGTGGCGCAGCGGTCTAAGGCACTGCATCTCAGTGCTAGAGGTGTCACTACAGACCCTGATTTGATCCCGGGCTGTATCACAACCGGCCATGATCAGGAGTTCCATTGGCCCAGCGCCGTCCGGGTAAGGGGAGGGTTTGGCCAGGGTAGGCCGTCATTGCAAATAAGAATTTGTTCTTAACTGACCTGCCTAGTTAAATAAAGGTTTTAAAAATAAAAATGTAAAATCTCTCTTCCTAATTTCTGGATCACGCTTGTAACGTCAATAGGCTAGAGTAGCCTATGCTTCGGAGGGGGAGGGGCAGGTAGCCTACACACGCACAGGCAAAGATTTTAATCTGGCAGGCAGACACTGGAATACGTTTCTGAGTGACAGAGTAAGGGCTTTGCATAGGCGCTTTGTTGCATTTTTTGTGGGACTGGAAGTCTGGAATGTAAAATAACATTATTAACCGGTCCTCATGCTTTTAAAATGATGGCTCTGTTCCGGAATAGTATAGATCACGTTCACTTCTGGTTCTGATTCTGTTCCTCTAAAAATTTTGTTATTTTCCGGTTTTTGGTTCTGTTCCCAGAACCGGTTCCAATCCCTGCTAACAATAGGCCTAGATGTTGAATTAGTTATGTAGAAATACAATGTCATGTCGGTCATGCTTTCAACTCATCACACCAACTCTCCTAGGCTATCTACTCCAATCCGGAAGCGGTGTGGAAGGGAGGGATGGATCCAAAGTCAATGGGACTCATTTTGATGATATGGCAGGAGCAGCTAAATGCTTTTTTATTGCTGTGGCTCCTGGAGGCAGGCAGGGTGGAATGACGAAATGGAGGGATGAAAGTTGGAGGGAGGCTGGATCAGGCAGGCAGCCCTCTGAGATACTGACTGGCGCTGGCTGTCTGGCTCATCTGTTGGATAACTCTTCCTCTCCCACCTCACCTCCCCATCCCCCCCTCCCACCTTACTCCCCTCCCCACCTCAACCCTCCTGCACCCTGGCCTTGGAGCACTGACAGGGCCGCTCAATTATCCACACACATTGATTCTTACCGTTTGCAATTGCTGTAAATGATTTATACTTTGCTGAAATTACTCCCAAAGTGATCCACGGAGACAGGGGAGAGATGCAGGTCAGATAAATTAAGCATGTCACCCACATGAAAGCATGGCACCCAATTTCAGAAACAACAGCTGTGGAACCTAACTGTGACGATCAAATGCAGGGGCAGCAAGAGAGAAGAACACAGTTACCTTGTACTGTTACATACACAGGCCAAACATAATGTGCGTGGCCATTGGTCTGTCTTTCCTGTCTTTTACTGATGATATTTGGATATAAAGGCCATGTTTTGTTGTAGTCTGAAGAAGCCCAAACCTACAGGCTGATGTGAGTAGACCTGACTGTCTCCTTGGGTTGGTTGGGGTGGTCACAACAGAGGAGCAGAGCCGAGTTGACTTTCCCTCCCTGCTCCTGAAGTTGAGATGGTGGCCTCAGGCTGTGGAGGTGCTGCAGATGGCTTCTCCTACTGTGTGTGTGGCTATTGCAGCACTGCCAGTTGGGCAGGCTAATGCCACTGGCATGGTAGTGTGTGGGTGCACTGTAGATGAAACAGGAAAATACACTCACGAATACAGTAGAATACATTGTTTCTAACTGAAGTAGTTATAGGCTACGATACATCAAAACACGACTCACATTGCTTTACAAAGTAGATACAACAAATAGGCTACTGGTGTGTGTCCAATCAGTTTGAAATCACAATAAGAGGATGAAAATAGGAGACCAATAAATGGCCTTCAGAAAGGAAAGATAATGTTATTGTAAGCAAAGCCACACTGTTCAACAACTTACAGTATGACCTACAATATAACACCATTTGATAATTACAGAATTTGATAATGACTATCCCAAAGTCTTCTAGTTAGCTACTTAGTCTTGTGTAGTTACTAGTTAGTTAGCTGCTAATGCATTAGGCTACCTGTTTTTGTCTTGTGTCCTGGTCATCAGGGTCAGTCCTGAAGAGCACAGCTAGGAGTTAAAGGTTAAAGGTTAAAGTCCGATTATGATGTCAGAAACACCAGAGGATATTTGCGGACTGGGGAGTGTTACTTAACTGTGTCTTATTTTAACCAGGTTATGTGGAGGGACTGAGAGCAGAGCAGAGCTTAGATCTGGGGGAGAAAGAAGCCGTCCAGGCTAAGTGAAAATGCCACTCATTCCTGACGAGTCCCCGGCCTGGTGAAGGTTAGTGGTTTGTCTTTGTAAGCTGAGGGATTGATGCATGAGCCTGTCTATCGGAGAATTCAAATTCCAAGGCAGGCGCAGTCTCATCACAGCGCTCCCTCTCAGCCATCATATTACAGGGGCCCTGTCCTTCCCAACTTCTTAACAGCCTGTCCTTATGGGAACCTTGAAGCAGCGCAAGCAAGGACACAGCGTCTGCTGCAAAAAGCCTGTGTAGAGGGAGGCTTTACGTAACGCTTCTTGCCTGCCTACCCAGCTCACCTCTACTTTAAACATGGGTGTATGTGACTCCCTGACACTACATAGAGTAGCACAGAGTAGCACACGTCCCCCAGGCCCCCAGACTGGCCCCCTGGACAAGGAGGGGACAGAGAGATCCCGGCAACTTAATTATATCTTTCTCTTTTAAAAGCTTTTGTTTGAAAGAAACTTTCCCAGTCAATTAGCTAAAGAGGAATTTTTAGAATGTATGAATAAATGATGGATATATTGCACAGGAAGACAGTAGGGGGAAGGAGGGAGGAGGGCAGGTGAAGGGGTGCATATGCTATACAGTAGGTGCTGTGGGATTGTGACTGGGAGATTTATTTACCTCAAGAAGGGGCACATTCGGGAAAATGTTTATTGTGTAAAACATTGGCCTTAGAGTAGATAGCTGTAATGCTCCAAGACCAGGAGCACCGACTAGAGAGTTCATAGTGCACAGTGTGGCGGTCAATATTTTGATTATCGTTCATGTTAACACACGCTCACACGTACACAGACTCACACCCTGTTGTCTTAATCTATGGGCAGACTGAAATCTGAGTCATATGGCTTCCAAGGGAGTGGAAAAACAGAGCTTGGGCCAAATACAAATGGAGCAGGATCCTGATGACATCACAGTGACTGTGTGTCTGTTTGTGGTAGTAGGATCTGCTAGCTGGGATTTCCCCATTCAATCAGTCACTCACTCACTTACTGCTTGTTTTAGACACACATCCTTTATCCATTTTAGTGCTGTAGAAACAATAACCCGATCCCTATTATGTACTGTACTCCCCAACACCTCCACACCACCAACTGTAATTGTATAACTTCTGGGAGATTTGGGGATTTTAGTGATGAGGCGAGCTGTTGCCAGGCAACAGGGCACCTTGTGCGGGTGGCTGTGCTGTGGAGAGTGCACCAAAAGAAATGCTGGGTTAACAATCCAATTTGGGTTATTTGGTCACCTAGCGCTGGGTAAATATTGGACAGAACACACGCTTGGTTATTTTGAGCCAGCCATTTGGGTTGCGTGAATAACCCAACATGTTGGATTATTTGGATTACCTAAACGCGGATTACCTAAAAACTTTTCATGCTTGCTCTTATTTAATGTAATCCATAGGTTATTATTCAGGAGGCATGGCCTATTAGGGGCGTTGCTTTCACATTACGTATTTAATATACAATGAATGACATTATTATGTACATATTGTAACAAATGGTAACTCTCCCAACATTGGGATATGCATAGGCTCTTTTAGATCTCATATACTTGTGTAAGACTCATTAATTCTTAAATGTCTATGTCGTTGGGGGCGCGGGGGGTTCTAAACTGACATACAGTGTGGAATTGTTTTAAGATGGCCATACAATGGATAATTTAGCTATTTCATTTTGAATTTTAGGACTCCTTTAGGTATAAAACATTAGATTTGAAAAAGTATTTGATAAAATATTGAATTTGACCTTTACTAATAGACCAGAGAAACGCATTGAATAACACTGGCAAAAAATGGCAAATGGCAAAAAAGAAGAAACAAGGTTTTGCAGTTGTTGTCCTATATCTAGGAGATATAAGAAAGCTTAGGAAATATATACTGTATATCTTTTTTTACACATATTGAACCCTGTTTGGGGTAGGCACAAAACTACCTTCATACTACCTTCATACCATTCATTATTTTAAACTGGTACTGGTTACCTTCAGACGAGTCCCGTGACACTTGTGGGGGTCGTAGAACAAAACGGAGAACACCATCGTGTTCGTGAGAGTCTCCCCTTTTGATGCTACCGCTGTTTTCTTAAGTAGACCGATTTTCGGATTGTCTCATGGTCTAACAAACACCGCTCTAGCTCTGCCACCTTTCACCACAAATCCGTAAATGCGACTTTGGCGGATGCAATGCAAAACTGGGAATTTTTTTATTATGTTACTTCGTGCTTCGGTCAACTCTAGGTGGGGTTAAAGCTACAAAAGTGTCAGTGTTTAACCTTAATATATGATAACAATACAACAGAACAGATTAACCGGAATGACATTTACTCTCATGGATGGCCAAAAATTACTATCTGAACGCCACACCCCTACTAAGCCACTCCTACAGTTTTCTTATCTGACCCGCTGCATCATATTGCAAAAACACAGCATCAAGAACCCAACCTAGATTTTTTTAAAGAAAACAACCCAACTAAGTGGCCCAATGACTGCAACCCAGCACTTGGGCCATTCAAACAACGCAACATTTCTTTTGAGTGTGGTGACTGGAGAGGGGTTTAGGAGAAGAGCTACAGTATAGCCTACCGCACAGATATGCTACTGAGAGATACATGTACGATGATATAAAAACAGGGAGAATTTCAGTTTCTTGGTGTTTAAAGAAATTATCCAAACATGTTTCTTTACCTACTGACTACAAACCAGTAAATGTGTTTTTACACATTTTGTAGTGATAATTGATAAATTACATATATAACATGTTGCCCATTGCTTTTCAGACAAGAGTTCATATGACATTACAATATTTGGACTGCATAGGCTCTCACACACTGATGAATAGCATTCTTTAATTTCCCCGGCGTGTTCCCTCCCCCCTCATCCTGGGCTTTACCTCTGATCTGGGCTTTTACATTTATTAGTAAAGTAGTGATAATAATGTTAAAATACTAATGTCATTGTGGGCATCCTGGTGAGGGGGCTGCCTTGGTAAACAGACAGAGAGAGAGGTGTGGTACACACCCAGGGCCTTTCTGCCTGCCCTGTGCAGCGTGAGAGAAAGAGAGGCCATTTGAGAGAGTAGAAAAGATGTCTGTAGGGAGCGCTATGACCTATTACTTAGGGAAAATGGACTGGTGACTAGAAGATTGCTGGCTCATACTCTGCTGTTCTCTGCCCTTGAGTAAAGGCAATTAACCTGGATTTGGCCAGTAAATATCCAGCAGCCATAGAAATTTTAAAAAGATGTGTGAGACTGATAACCATGGAACTGACTTTGAATAAAAGTGTCCACTAAGCAGAGAGATTAATATTGTTAATAGAACCACTGCTGCCTGTGTATTAGTGATCTTCCTTCCTTCCCTCTTCAGGAACTGTGAATACAGAGGAGTAGTGTACTGTAGCGCTTCTCCTCCTCTCTCTCCTCTCTTTCTCTCCCCCCTCCCCCTCTCTCTCTCTCTTTTTCTCCCTCTGGCATTAAGACCTTGACCTGATTGCTGAAGAGGCTTTTTAAGTAACTCTCCAGAAGGAGATCCAATCATGTGACATCCTTCACCGAACCTCACCCCAACCTCCCCTCCCAATATTAACAGTCCTTATGTGACTAAGAGGGGGCAGGGGGTGACTGACTGTAGCATGCAAGCAGAGCATGCAGCTGCAGGGGTTGTCCTATTGGCTAATCACGCCAGTCCAAGGTCAAACAGGTTGGAGGTCAATGTGTCAGAGCCAGGCAGATACATGGCTTCCCCTAATTTCTACCCCTCGGATGACTCCTGTCATGATCTGAGCTGGAGCAAACAAACGGCAGCCCCACTAGTCCCCCTGAGCCCAGGGGCCTGCATGCTTCATTGTAATGGCAGCCAATGGCAGGTCAGGCAGGATTAGTCATCGTCTCGACTCTCGATCACCGATCCCAGGATGTGTCAGTTTGAAGGTCAGTCTGTGACTAAAGTGATTCATGTCCTCAATGAGCTGGCTGGGGGGATTCATGTTATTGCAGTTGCCTTGAGTCAGTCCTCTTCTCGGCTACAGCAGCAGCAGCTGTCCCACTCATAAAAATGTACCTGCTGTATGTACCATACTCCGTCTTTCTTTAATAGAGCTGACTGCTTTTCAGAGTATTTTTAATCGTCATTATAGTCCCCCCCCCCTGATGTATTTAATATATGTTCTGCCTAGTGAATGGATCAACCTTATCGCTGTCTTAACACCACATTAACACATCCCAATGAAACTCCATGATTCCCATGAAGTGTGTAATGATACATTAGGCAGGAATTTCTCACTCTCAGTATTTTGTCTCTCTTTCTCTCTCTCTCTGCCTCCTTTCTCCTCTTCCCTTTTCTTTACCTCTTCCCTTTTCTTTACCTCCACATATACAGGCGATGGTTTGAGGTTATTGGACTTTGGATCAAGGGTTGGATTTTTATTTAGAAGTCTTTTTTTATGGAATAAGGGAAGCTTTATGAAGAGTTCAAAACAAAACAGAGTTGGCGGAACGTCTGTGTTTCCTAAGGTAATACTTGAGTTATAACAGATGTGTGTAACATACAGGGTTATTTTCAGAATGTAACCTAAGTATTTCTCAGACAGACAGAAAGACATTTTAATAGAAGTGTTTACATGTAGGGTTCGCAGGCCATGAGTAACCCTTAGCTTGTATAACCTTGTTTCCCGTCAAGGTTTAGCATTAGCGTTGCACAAACACACAGCAGCTTGTGTAACTGTATTTACATGTCTGGGAATGGGGCTAGCGCTAGAGTAGCTAACAAACTGATGCCAATGTACAGCTTGTGTAACATGCTTTGTATACACGTACACAGACAGGCATGTGCACGCATACACACACACACACACACACACACACACACACACACACACACACACACACACACACACACACACACACACACACACACACACACACACACACACACACACACACACACACACACACACACCTGTGGTTGTTAGCTAGCACAAGAGAGCTGTAGCAGCCTAACAGTCCTTGTGTCACTGTGTTTACATGTATAGAGATGGAACAGACCGGGCTGAGTCATTCCATTTAATGTCAACAAGCCATGACACCCACCATCTCAGATTGTTCTGAGATGGTTTTTGTAATTAAAAACAGATAAGATAAGCATTCCAGTAACATTATCTTGTTCAAAGACAATTTGAACTCTGAGAAATGAAACAATTTATAGGATTCATATAATATTCAATAAATAAAGTAGCCAACATCCGATTTGGACCAAACCTCTTCTTGACAATGATTAAGACGTGAGGAATCCAAATAAATGGTCAAATGCCACGCACGGACCCTCCCAAACCCCAAATCAATTCCACCCCAATGGCCAGTATACAATATCAGTTCTCTATGTTTGTGTGCGCATTCATCTCTTTATTCAGACTCTTTTTTTTGTGTCTTTTTTGTGAATTTGGTGATATTTTTTCCCTGTCCAGAGAAAAATGTTGTGATCCATTCAATAAACACAACAGACCAGCATATACGTGTGTGGCAATAGAGGGAACAGTGCATCTAGTGGGCAAAACCTGGTACTTTCACATTCATTTATGGGGGACAATGCAAGCGACTCCAATGGTTAATTTCTCAGAAAAACCTTTGACCATTTTATTTGGATCTTAAACATTGTTAAGAAGAGATTTGGTTCAAATTTGGACATTGGGTATTATATTTATTTAATATTATACAAATCTAATAAATTAAAATGGCCAATTTGGGTGCAATCAATGAGTTACATTTTTCACAGTTGAAATGATCTTTCAACAAAATAATGTTGCAGGAATGCTTATCTTATCTGTTTCTAACTACAGAAACCGTTTCAGAACAATCTGAGGTGGTGGGTGTCGAAATTCTCTTTCTTGTGTTTTTTAGGTGGAACGACTTGGTAAAGGGAAAGAGAGAGATGTGGTTTAGCCCAGCCAGGTCTGTCCATCTCCCTCTCTCTCCCTCTTGCTCTCTTGTCTCGCTCTGTGTAAGACACCTGCCGTTCCATTTAGCAGCGTTGACCTTGGTGGTTATGAGGAGACCAGGCCTGACCTACATACACCCCAAAAAGGTTTAGACTGTTCCACTTACTGGCCTTTCCTAGGAAACCTCACCTCCCCTCAACCCTCACAGGCCCCATGAACACATCTGACACACATTCAACCCACAAGAGAATAAGGCCATGTTCCTCAGTTCTCACCTGCTGATGTTGCACATTCACATTAGTGATACATTTCATGTTTTTTCTTCTGGAGAGGAAGTGTCTTATGTTGTGTTTTTGGCTAGGCCAAGCATAGGGAAAGGTGGAACAGCAGCAGACTTCATGCTGATGACTGTGCTCTGAGGCTACCCAACAGGTCTGTGCAGCAGCACAGTAGGTAACCATTAGCATGCAGAGGCTTGGCACTTCTGCTGAAAGTTAAGCACCAGGTCAACCTCCTCTCTCTGCTTTTAAAGTAGGATGTCAGGTAAAGGCTAATGCTATTCAGTATGTATGCAACCACATGGCGTAGCAACCGCGCTGCTGCATCCACCGGTATCACTCTTGTCTCTATATACAGTATGCTTGCATACTCACTGCATGACACATGGGGCGAGACATAGGCAAAGAGATGCTAACATATAGCTAGCTATCCCATCTCTGAGTGGATTCAATAGGTTTGGCAATGTATTGATTAGTGCTTTGTGAAAACAAATTATCATGTTAGCAGAGATAAAACTGAGGGTCCCAATAAGGGACAAGGGGAGTGTGTTGCTGTTGTCACTACTGCTAACTGAGGAACATGGCTAATGCAGGGGAATATTAAAGAACCCAGCCATGACTGAATGCAGCTTAATGAAGATTGAAGAATTACAGTGCCTTCAGAAAGTATTCACACCCCCTTGACTTCTTCCACATTTTGTTGTGTTAAAGCCTGAATTTAAAATGTATTGAATTTACATTTTGTGTCACTGGTATACACACAATACCATATAATGTGAAATGTCTTGAGTCAGTAAGTATTCAACCCCTTTGTTATGGCCTAAATAAGTTCAGGAGGTAACATTTGCTTAACAAGTCACATAATACGTTGCATGGACACAATAATAGTGTTTAACATGATTTTTGAATGACAACCTCATCTCTGTACCCCACACATACAAGTATCTGTAAGGTCCCTCAGTCGAGCAGTGAATTGAAAACACAGATTCAACCACAAAGACCAGGGACGTTTTCCAATGCCTCACAAAGAAGGTCAGCTATTGGTAGATGGGTAATAAAAAAACAGACATGGAATATCCCTTTGAGCATGGTGAAGTTATTAATGACACTTTGGATGGTGTATCAATACACCTAGTCACTACACCGATACAGACGTCCTCCCTAACTCAGTTGCCAGAGAGGAAGGAAAATGCTCAGAGATGTCTCTATGAGGCCAATGGGGACTTTAAAACAGTTACAGAGTTCATTAAGGGCTGTGATAGGAGAAAACTGAGGATCAATTTTTTTTATTTCACTAGGCAAGTCAGTTAACCTCTCTGGGATCGTTCGGGACGCTAGCGTCCCACCTCACCAACAGCCAGTGAAATTGCAGGGCGCCAAATTCAAAACAACAGACATCTCAAAATTAAAATTCCTCAACCATACAAGTATTTTACACCATTTTAAAGATACACTTCTCGTTAATCCAACCACAGTGTCCAATTTCAAAAATGCTTTTTGGCGAAAGCAGAACATATCATTATGTTAGGTCAGCAACTAGTCACAGAAAGCATTCAGCCATTTTCCAACCAAAGAGAGGTGTCACAAAAAGCAGAAATATAGATCAAATTAATCACTAACCTTTGACGATCTTCATCAGATGACACTCCCAGGACTCAATGTTACACAATACATGTATGTTTTGTTCGATCAAGTTTATATTTATATCGAAAAACCTCAGTTTACATTGGCGCCATGTTCAGAAATGCCTCCAAAACATCCGGAGAAATTGCAGAGAGCCAAATAACATAAATATGTATGAAAGATGCATGTTTTACATAGAATTAAAGATAAACTTGTTCTTAATGCAACTGCTGTGTCAGATTTCAAAAAGCTTTACGGCAAAAGCACAATATTCAATCATCTGAGAACAGCGTTCAGCCACAAAAGCAAGCCATACAGTTACCTGCCAAATTGTGGAGTCAACAAAAGTCATAAATAGCATTATAAATCTTCACTTACCTTTGCTTATCTTCGTCGGAATGCACTCCCAGGACTCCCACTTCCACAAGAAATGTTTGTTTTGTTCGATTACGTCCATATTTATGTCCAAATACCTCCAGTTTGTTCGCGCCTTTAGTTCACTATTCCAAAGGCACAATTGGCGAGCGCAAAATCCAGACGAAAAGTCAAAAGAGTTCCATTACAGTTTGTAAAAACATGTCAAACGATGTTTACAATCAATCATTAGGGTCTTTTTATAATAAATCTTAAATAATATTCCAACCGGACAATAGTGTATTCATTACAGAGGAAAAAGAAGGAACGGCGCGCCCGCGTGACCGCGCTGTGAACCACTGATTGGCCTCAGCCTAGTCCACTTGTTGAAACAGCTCTTATTTGACACCCTTCCACAATAGAAGCCTCAAACAACTTTGTAAAGACTGTTGACATCTGCTGGAAGCCTTGGGAAGTGCAATCTGGCCCAATAGACACAGCATATTGGATAGGCAATCACTTAAATGAAATTACAAACCGCAGATTTCCCACTTCCTGGTTGGATTTGTCTCAAGTTTTCGCCTGCCATATGAGTTCTGTTATACACACAGACATCATTCAAACAGTTTTAGAAACTTCAGAGTCTTTTCTATCCAATACTAATAATAATATGTATATACTAGCATCTGGGACAGAGTATCAGGCAGTTTACTCTGGGCACCTTATTCATCCAAGCTACTCAATACTGCCCCCCTGTCACCAAGAAGTTAAGAACAATTTCTTATTTACAATGACAGCCTACAGGGGAACAGTGGGTTAACTGCCTTGTTCAGGGGTAGAATGACAGATTTTTATCTTGTCAGCTTAGGGATTCCCAACGCTCTAACCACTAGTCTACCTGCCACCCAATGGATTCACAATATTGTAGTTACTCCACAATACTAACCTAACTGACAGCGTGAAAAGAAGAAAGCCTGTACAGAATACAAATATTCCAAAGCATGCATCCTGTTTGCAAAAGGCACTAATGTAAAACTTGACAAAGAAATTAACTTTATGTCCTGAATACAAAGCATTATGTTTGAGGTAAATCCAACACAACACATCACAGAGTACCACTCTTCATATTTTCAAGCATGGTGATGGCTGCTTGTTATGGGTATGCTTGTCATAGGCAAGGACTAGGGAGTTTTTTTAACCTAAAGCACAAGGCCATATATACACTGAAGTTGCTTAATAAGATGACATTGAATGCTCCTGAATGGCCTAGTTACAGTTTATCACGTTCACTGTCTTCGAACTACCTGTCATAGATGAGCCAAGGCGCAGCGTGCATGTAATTCCACATTTTTTTAATAAATTGAAACCTTCACAAAAAAAAACAAGTAAACAGAAACCGAAAGTGACGCAACCGTGGCGTACACAAACACACCCAGAAAATCAATAATTACCCACTGCCTAAGTATGATTCCCAAACAGAGACAATGATAGACAGTTGCCTCTGATTGGGAACCTCACTCGGTCAAAAACGAAGAAATAGAAAACATAGAATGCCTACCCAAATCACACCCTGACCTAACCAAATAGAGAAATAAAACGTCTCTCTAAGGTCAGAACGTGACACAGTTTTTACTTAAATCGGCTTGATAATCTATGGCAAGACTTTAAACTGATCAACAACCAACTTGACAGAGCTTGAACAAAATTAAAAAAGAATAGTATGCAAATATTGTACAATCGAGGTGTGCAAAGCTCTTAGAGACTTACCCAGAAAGACTCTAATCGCTGCCAAAGGTGATACTAACATGTTTTGACTCAGGGTGTAAATGCTTATGTAAATTAGATATTTCTGTATTTATTTTTTAGAAAACATATTTTCACTTTGTCATTATGGGATGTGTGTAGATGGGTGAGAAAAATAATCATTGTAATCCATTTTCAATTCAGGCTGTAACACAACAAAATGTGGAATAAGTCAAGGGGTATGAACAATTTCTTAAGGGCATTGAATGTGTGTTTGCGTGGGTGCGTGGGTGGGTGGAGATATCATGAGTTGTCGCGACCCACAGTGACAGTGTCAGGCAGGAATGTGACAAATAGAAAGATGTTCTTGGTATTTAAATAAAAAATTACTGCCTATAAAAACATATCTAACTGATGGGATACACAAACAAAACTGTAGACAAACTACATTCCTTGCCAAATCACGACCGCTTTATGACAAATTCAAAATGGACTGGTTGATTAAATGGAAATATGTGTTCTAACCACAAGCTGCAGCTTTGGAATAGATGCTTTTCATCTATTTTAGTTTTTTTTTTGCAAACTGCTATATAGGGGTACTTAAGTACTATTTGAGAAGGTCCGATCACACAAATTTCCTAGGTGGCAAAAGTCTGGATGGATAATGTAACTAATCGGCATAGTAACAAACCCCCACCTCGCAATCCATGTAACCCCAAACTGGTCACACCTCTCTTGTTGGCGAAGAGAAAATGTTGCAGTTTTAAAGCTAATTTCCCCGAATTCTACACATTTACATTTGGACAGTTGCAGTCCTTCATTTAGCAAATTACCTCACAACTCAAGTAGGCCATTGACAATGGCTGCATATCAACTGCAATCATTTCTGTAATCAGCACTTTCTTTCTCAACTGTTAACAATGATGATGTGTGGAGATCTTTATATCCTCGATATATAATGTTAATGATTCAATTTAGTTTCAATATTTTAACGTTGATCATTTACACCCGTACCCTACAGGTTGAAAATGGCAGATTTGGCCACTGTTAAATGCCTAAATTGGAATGCAGTGACTGTAAAGTAACATGCTATACATGACGTCAGACCTCTGCCTCTGCGTTTCACAGCTCTGTATGGGTTTTGACTGACAGCTGTTCTGAACTTGAGCACCGCGCATGACAAGTTGCCCCCATCCCTCCTGCTAATTGGGCAACTTTTGCAAATGCTTTGTTGTCTGAGTAAGGGGAATGCTCTAAATTAAGATGACTCGATGTATTTTGAAGATGAGACATTGAGGATTATAATAAATACTGCTTTGATGTCATACAAGCAGCCAAACACCTGTGAGTCCATGTGCACATGTCCATATCATA
The DNA here is from genome assembly GCF_018296145.1 of Oncorhynchus tshawytscha. NCBI lineage: Eukaryota > Metazoa > Chordata > Actinopteri > Salmoniformes > Salmonidae > Oncorhynchus > Oncorhynchus tshawytscha. The sequence goes on from NC_056458.1 coordinate 19,573,642, forward strand.
AAACTTACATCATATACAGTGTCAGCATTTATGATCACTATGTAGTTACAAGATGGCATTGTGCTATTTTTTGTTATTGATTTATTTTCCAACCTTTATTTAACGAGGCAAGTCAGTTAAGAACAAATTCTTATTTTACAATGACAGCCTAACCTGGCCAAACCCTCCCCCAACCCGGACGACACTAGGCCAATTGTTGCGCCGCCCTATGGGACTCCCGATCACAGCCGGTTGTGATACAACCCGGGATTGAACCAGGGTCTGTAGTGACACCTCTAGCACTGAGATGCAGTGCCTTAGACCACTGCGGCACTCAGGAGCCATACACTGGGATATGATTTCTTAATCTGACCTTGGCACTCATGCGCACCAAAATTATGATATTGTTTCCTGAATTGCAATGTGAAAGCCCAACACTGCAATATCGTATTTTCTAATTAGCTAGTCATGTTGACAATAGAACAAGCTTTCAAATGATGCCCACCTGACCCAGATTCTGATTTATAATGGACCATGTTTGGATTGCGTAAACAACAACATTAATTGTGTGATGGCAGGGATGCAAGGTTGTGTCCCAAACAAAATAACTACAAGTGCTTGCTCTAGTTCCTCAACGGCACAGCTAGGAGAGCTCAAAAAAATTGCCTTACAGTTAGTGTATGTGTGTAGTGTATGTGTTGCCACACTAGGTTTTTTTTTATACTGTGATATGATATTTGGGACATATCGCCCAGCCCTAGTTGGTTGAAGACTCTTCTTTGAGTCATTAAAGTGCATTAAAATTACTTGGGAAATGTGCACACTTTGTAGAGGTGTGTGGCCACTTGGAGGCACAAGTTAGTCATATCACTCAAACCCTTGTCATTTTTTTTGTCTTATGTTGCACCTACAACACATTTTCCATAGCTACCTTAATAATGGCTGTTGATAAATGAGTAAAAAAACTGTGTGTGTTTAAATAAGGCAAAGGATCCCATTTAACATTCTGAGTAATAGATGAGCTAATGTTCACCTCTTAGCTGAGGAGGGGTGGGATGGGTGAGTATGTGTGTGTGTGTGTCTGCGTGTGTGTCTGCGTGTGTGCCTGTGTGCGTGTGTGCCTGTGTGTGTGTGTGTGTGTGTGTGTGTGTGTGTGTGTGTGTGTGTGTGTGTGTGTGTGTGTGTGTGTGTGTGTGTGTGTGTGTGTGTGTGTGTGTAAGACTGTGTGTGTGTGTGTGTGTGTGTGTGTGTGTGTGTGTGTGTGTGTGTGTGTGTGTGTGTGTAAGACTGTGTGTGTGTGTGTGTGTGTGTGTGTGTGTGTGTGTGTGTGTGTGTGTGTGTGTGTGTGTGTGTGTGTGTGTGTGTGTGTGCGTCTGCTTGTGTGTTTGTGATTGTGTGTGTTGGTGAACACTGTAGATTGGCTAATGTTTGTGCCTTGGGAGCAGTAGCTAGTTGTTTAATGAAGGCGTGGGAGGATTGCTCTGCCTACTGTACATACAGTAAGGGTCTCACCAAGCTGATAAGGGTCAACTCCGTTTCAAAGGCCACAGAAGTGGGATCTCACAACCACTGGGGCTCAGGAGGGTAGTCTCTTTCTTTGTCTCTCTTTCTTTCTCTCTCTCCCAGTCTGACCTTCCTAGGGCTGTTACGGTGACCGTATTACCGCCACACCGGCGGTCACGAGTCATGAGAGCAGTCAAATTCCATGTGACTGTTTAGTCACGGTAATTAGGCTTCTCCAAGCTCTGATGCTGCTGATGGTCATTGGTCACTAAAAAAGAGGAGGATCCCATCAGCTTTCCATAGGCTACTAAATTTATTTCTCAACTTTCCTAAAATGAAGCACATTGCTTCTTTTTACAACAGAAGTATAGCATACCTGGCTGTCATGAAAATTAAACACAGGAAAAGCGTCCTCCATTCGCTATAAGTGCATAGATGACATGTATTTTTTCCCTCTGCCCCTGTTTCGAGACAGGTGCATGATAATGGTCCATTCTAAATCAAAACTAATTTCACACATATATATTATTTAGTATATGTAAAGACAAGATTAAATCAAGAATAGTGTGATGGGTGACAATATTAGCCTATCATTTGTGAATGATATATTATCACTTGTGAATGATGCCCAGCTTAAGGTAAGAAACAGTTCATGCTTTTCTTTGCAACTTTTCAAATCATAGTCGCACATCTCATGTAGACTTGCCCATAGGCCTATATGTTTTGATATGGTTTGTATCTAAAGTGGCCAAATAACGTCTTAAAATGACACATTAATCCACGTTACAACGGGTGTAGAGCTTAACTGTTAAACATAAACTGCATGTGAATTTCAAGTTTGGGGAAGATACTTTTCACCATAAAAATGCAAAAATGCACCTTTTATAATAAAAACATTACATTCATTTGTGGTCTCTTTTGAGAATGGTGTTTTCCTGCTAATGGAACATTTGTTCTTACTGCCGTGTGCGCATTGCTGAGCTTATAAAGTGAAGAAATAGCCTAATAGTTTAACAACATTTTAAGCTAAACTTTCTCATCAATTGTGTCAGGCTCGTTGCTTAAAACAGGTTTTTTGATGCTAGTGGTTGTATTAATTTGGGATCTATCGCATCCCACAACTGTCCCAGACTATGTTTGGAATATTTTTTTCTTTCACAGAATAGAAAAGGTAAACTTGTGTAGATTGATATACGCTAGTGCTTTTGCTGTTCCTTAGGCCTACTCATCTTGTTGGCTGACAAAAAGTAAATGTGGACAGTTCTTCCAATATCTTCAATATGCGCCTCCGAATTGGAGAAGGAACGCGTGCAGTTGCATCCCCAATGTGTCACTTGTCAAAAGACCCGATCACGTGACTGAGAGCCATGTGAGTGAGAGATGCTTCAGCACGCAACCGGAAGAAGGGAATTATAATGATTATATTCAGCCCAAGGGAACGGCCACTGGCCGCAAAAGGCATGGATTTTTTAGGGGGATTTATAGCCACACAAAGGGGATGCAGACGGAAAATTTGAGGCATTATTAAGTGCTTGTCAAATTGTGAGTGAGAGACTGATAAAGTGTGTACAGCCTGTGCAAAAAAACAAAGCAGAGCTCATGCCTTTCATGCAACTTTTTTTCAAATCACCATTAGAGTGGCATCTCATGCAGCCTTAAAATATATTAAAAATCAAAACATATAGCCCAACATTTGTATCACAACTAAAGTTACATAAATAACTCTAAATGAAGCATATAGTAGTACCTGTTTCTTTGTTAACCACTCAACACAGAATGGCCACATGTGCATTCCCTCAAATTGTTTGGAGAAAATATACTTTCTATTTTATTCAGCTATGTTCAATTGTATTCTTCATACTATAAAATAATATCAAATAATGCCACGGAATTCTAAGAAAATCTTGTCCGCTAAAATGAACTAGTGTAGCCCACAGCCATGTGGCATAGCCAGATCAGGGCCTGACATAAGAACAACTCAGAGTATGCTACTCTGTTCTTCTGAAATAGACTACATTTTCTTCATATCATGTTTCTTTCGATCTGTCTAAAATAAATAAATAATGGATCTATTGTGATGGTTACGTGGATTTATTCGACTTTTTAAAATATAGATGTTCCAAAATGTTATGACCACCACAGCCCTAGCCCCCCCTCTTTCTCTCTGTCTCCCTTGATCATATGCTGCAGAACTCCTAGCACGGTCTCAGGGAGAGAAGAAAAAAAGGAAGAAAAGTGGGTCAGGGCGACCTATTTTTTCCCACAGTTCATGAAGGCAGAGGGTGGCGGATTGATCGTCAGTTAGACTGTAGAAGAGGGAGCAGAGCAGAGCAAGGCATGATGGGGAGGCAGGGCCCTGGCTGTTGCGAGATGCAGGCAGAGGCAGCCACTCAGAACTGGGTCAGCGGGAGAGGCTCCGTTTTGTAAACGGCTTGTCAAACTGAGGAGAAAAGCTGCAAATGAACCATAGATTATACGCCCCAAGCTGAGCACTGAGGAACTCTCTTCACCACTCCTTAGCCCTACATCACACAGAGAGAAAAATACACACGCACACACACACACGCACACACACACACACACACACACACACACACACACACACACACACACACACACACACACACACACACACACACACACACACACACACAGAGGGAGGGCCTACAGTAGTGGGAGTCTGTGAAGTACTACCACCTATAAGCGTCTCTGTTCCCCCCTCCGTCTCCAGTTATAGCGTTTGATTACTGCAATCACAACTGACAAGATCAAAAGTAACAGTCAGTATCTAGTGTGGCCACCAGCTGCATTAAGTACTGCAGTGCATCTCCTCCTCATGGACTGCACCAGATTTGCCAGTTGCTTGCTGTGAGATGTTATCCCACTCTTCCACCAAGGCAACTGCAAGTTCCCAGACATTTCTGGGGGGAATGGCCCTAGCCCTCACCCTCCGATCCAACAGATCCCAGACATGCTCAATGGGATTGAGATCCGGGCTCTTCGCTGGCTATGGCAGAACACTGACATTCCTGACTTGCAGGAAAGCACGCACAGAACAAGCAGTATGAATGGTGGCATTGTCATGCTGGAGGGTAATGTCAGGATGAGCCTGCAGGAAGGGTACCACATGAAGGGGGAGGATGTCTTCCCTTTAACGCACAGCGTTGAGATTGCCTGGAATGACAAGCTCAGTCCGATGATGCTGTGACACACCGCCCCAGACCATGACGGACCCTCCACCTCAAAATCAGTCCCGCTTCAGAGTACAGGGCTCGGTGTAACGCTCATTCCTTCGACGATAAACGCGAATCCGACCATCACCTCCGGTGAGACAAAACCACGACTCGTCAGTGAAGAGCACTTTTTGCCAGTCCTGTCTGGTCCAGCAACGGTGGGTTTGTGCCCATAGGCGACGTTGTTGCCGGTGATGTCTGGTGAGGACCTGCCTTACAACAGGCCTACAAGTCCTTAGTACAGCCTCTCTCAGTCTATTGCGGACAGTCTGAGCACTGATGGAGGGATTGTGCATTCCTGGTGTAAGTTGTTGTTGCCATCCTGTACCTGTCCCGCAGGTGTGAAGTTCGGCTGTACCGATCCTGTGAAGGTGTTGTTACACGTGGTCTGCCACTGCGAGGACGATCAGCTGTCCATCCTGTCTCCCTGTAGTGGTGTCTTAGGCGTCTCACAGTACGGACATGGCAATTTATTGATAATTTATTGATAATTTATGGCCCTGGCCACATCTACAGTCCTCATGCCTCCTTGCAGCATGCATAAGGTACGTTCACGCAGATGAGCAGGGACCCTGGGCATCTTTCTTTTGGTGTTTTTCAGAGTCAGTAGAAAGGCCTCTTTAGTGTCCTAAGTTTTCATAACTGTGACCTTAATTGCCTACCATCTGTAAGCTGTTAGTGTCTTAACGACAGTTCCACAGGTTAATTGTTTATGGTTCATTGAACAAGCATGGGAAGCAGGGTTTAAACCCTTTACAATGAAGGTCTATGAAGTTATTTGGATTTTTACGAATGATCTTTGAAAGACAGTGTCCTGAAAAAGGGATGTTTCTTTTTTTTCTGAGTTTACATGTCAAACATAGAGAACTGATACTATATACTCGTTGTTGGGGTGGGATTGAGGTGGAGTGTGGAGGGTCCGTGGATGGCTTTTGACCACTTAATTTCTTACTAATTTTTAGAATAAAAAAAGTTTGGTCCAAATTGGATGTTAGGTACTATATTTTTTGAATAATATATGAGTTCTACAAAAGAAAATGGCCAATTTCTGTGCAATCAATTAACTTCTCAGAGATCACATTGAATTTAAAGGAAATAATATTATCTCTTTCTAACTACAGAAACGATTTTCAGAACAATCTGAGGTGGTGGGTGTCATGGCTTGCTGCAATGACCCAATTGCAAGAATGCACTCAGTGTCCTAATTGGCTGGTGACGAATCATGATGGAATTTACAGTATCTACAGTATGTACACAGACAGGTAGTGTGTAAGCTTTCATCTGATGTCATCATCTTACATCCAAGGCAATCCCCCCATCTCCATTTCTATATTGAGTGGCTTAATTAAGAAGGCCCTTAATGTTATGTGAGATTGACAAGTTAGCAATTCCAGCCCATACTGATTCCTGTCATATCCCCATTTAAACCGTGTAAAATATGTGCTACATTCACTATAGGTCTTATTGGTATTGATATCAACACACTGTTATTAATTTACTTGGCATCTTTTATGTCTCCAAAAAGCCCAGGCAAAATAATTGTCTGACTTTGTAGGGAGCTGAGCTGAGCTGGGACCTTGGAACTTGAAATCAGGGCTTATCCATTTATTGGGCTTTTGGACCAATTCAATATTCAGACAGTCCAGCAGCTCTCACTCATATTTCGCTATGTGGAACAGGTCTGCTTGTAATGAATATTTTAGGCATTGTGGAGGATAGGTTCTACACTGTAGTCTGCTTTTAGTCTTGTCCTCCACAGGGGATCTATAGTAGGCTGGCCACCAGGTCTGAGGAGAATCTCGTATTAAAGTGTTGTGATGAATAGTAGTAGTGCTTGTTTACACTGTTTATTTGAACTGTTTAACAGTGTTTAAAGTTCAATTCCACCCCTTTTCAACCTCAGAGTCATTATCTCCAGCACCAAACCAGCGTCTACATAATGTGAAAACAGTTTCTATTATCTTTGGTTAGAAAAATACATAAAATGGTCCTAAAAAATTATCTGAGATTTGTAATGTCTCTGCTTCTCTAAGACATCACAGGGTAGGATTAAAAATGAAAAACACTGTGATTTTCAAAGCGAAACCACTTTTAGGGAGGGTATTTTCATGCTCCCCACGTATTCCACGAATCTCATAGTGTTTTTAAAATGATGAAACTTTTGATGATTTCATCGGGTAGAACTTTTTAAATTCATTTATTTTTTATTTTTTACAAAACATAGAAATGTGCCGTTTTCACATATGTAGACACTGGTACTGTGCTAATGATAATGACAATGAGGTTGAAATCAGCATGTTGTTTGTGCAACAGTATCTTCTAAATCAGAGAGGAATTGGCAAAGCATGAATATGTTAGCTACATGAAGTAAGAGAAAACATTTAATGCAGCCAAAGATTATAGGTTCCCACTCCCCTGGGAACCACTAACCACCATGTCACAATAATGCCTCCATAGAGATCCTATTAGTATTTCAATTCCTAATTCTATGAACGCCACCCTGGCTTTTACATTTCGTTGTCATGTCAAACAACACTGTTTTCAAAGTGCCCACTATTACATTCTAACTATAGTCAAATCGCAATTGCAATATTTGGTTAAAGCCCCCTGTAGTCTTTGTAATTGTATTTTTTAAAGCATCACTGTTTGTCTAATAAATCACTGTGTGTGTTAATGAATGAAAATGAAATGATGAAAATAATGAAAATAACACCAAAATATGTTTTTATCATATATTTCCCTCCTTTGGCTCAGTCTGATCATGTGTGCATTTAAAAACAAATGTAAATATATTTACATACACAACCCTGATTGTCTGATAGGATGGTCTAGCTCTGGCAACAAGATCTCATAAGCTGTGTTGGAATACCCATACTAACATACTGTATACCACGTACACTACAAGTCAAAAGTTTTAGAACACCTATTCATTCAAGGGGTTTTCTTTATTTTTACTATTTTCTACATTTTCTATTTTCTACATTTCTACATTGTAGAAAATAGTAGTCTAAGCAGCATGTAGTCTAAGCAGCACGTAGTCTAAGCAGCACGCTCTGGCTCAAATTCTCATGGGTTCGCGCTGGGTGATTGTTTTTATTTTTTTGTGAGCCCCAAGGAAGGCATATATCAATGTTCTCAAGACCTTGTCAAATGTCCTAAATCACGTCTATTTCTAGTGACCAGCCTGGGTCTAGAGCCCACCCAGATGACCAGTCATTGATCTATTGTAATAATTACAGCTCTTACACAAAAATTATCATTATTTTCACAATTTCAGAGTGTTATTTCAACCTCATAGTGTGGAAATATTATTAAGACAACAGGAAAATCTAGTTTTTAACTGTACTGTTCATTTAAAAATAAGTCCTAGATGTTTTGCAAATATCATGCCGCCCAGTGTGGAAATCAACTTTTAGTTGAAGTTTGATTGAACAATATAAAACCATCAGAATGGAGAAAGCCCTATTGAAATCACTTAAAATGTATGTACTAGGGTCATGCACAACTCATAAAGCAGATGTATAACTTTTATTATTTAAAAACATCAAATACTGTCATACTGTCCAAAATGTGGAAAATATTGTGAAATTATATTTTGACCATTTCGTCCAGCCCTAGTCTGTGTGTGTTTCTATATTTGTGTGTGTGTATATATGTGTGTGAAGGTGAGACATACTGAGCAGTAAACCAGTGAGATCCAGAACAGGGCCAGACCCGGTCTCTCCGGCCAGTACCAGAGCAGTGTTTTAGTGAAGGGGCCTGGCCGCCATGGCGCTGCTAGCAGATGGTTTCCAGCAGCCCTGCCTGCATAGGACATGTGATAACATTACAGTCATGAAAGGTCAGGCATGAAGGGAGCTGCAGGGGAAGAGGCTGGGCCAGTGGTGAGGAGAAGGGCTAGGCCTCGTTCTGCTGCTCTTCAACACAAACACTGACACACACTGATACACACTGATACACACACAGTCACTACCATGATTCCTGGAAGTCGTATTTGCATTAAAGGCAAAAAGAACACTGCATTTCCTTTCAGTTCATATATTGAACCAGCAGTCTCTTGGTGCAGTGTAAATATTAGCTGGTTGACCTGCTCTTGCATCATGTTGAAAGGGAGCGATGCTCTGCACTATTTATTTGCATGTTGATAAAAGCATCTGTGTGCTTTACTGTGGCGTATGTTGAGTTCCAAGCTCAGGTGAAAGTAGAAGTAATGATTGGCTAGTATGACAGTACAGAATGAGAGAAGGACTTTGTACAGTGAACCATGGTGTTGTTTACCCATGTAAATGTCACATATTTTCACCATGACCTAGCATTCCTTTCAGTCACCATGAGCAGCCTGTTAAAATCTACTCCTATTGGTTAAAATGCTAAATGTTCAGAGGCTCCTCCCCTTTCTAAGTGAGTTAGAGAGGCCGCCTCTTCAGGTGATGATACAACACAAGGCTGTCAGATCTCTTAAATAAAGACAAATGGCATGTTTGGAGCTCCAGTACAGAGCCCTTTGTGCCAAAAGCCTGGAAGAGAAGGGGGGAAAACAGTCTGTGATTTCCTGGTATGTAAATAACACCTCAAGTGGACTGCTGCTTTGTTGTGGGTCAGCTAGCCAGCCAGCCAGCCAGCTATCTCACTACACGCACGCACACACACACACACACACACACGCACACACACACACACGCACACGCACACACACATACACACACACAGGTGTTTTCTAAAAACACCTCTTCTGAAATTACATGGGTGCTCCAGCCAGAAGAATGAGGAGGAGGTGGAGGGAGGATTAAAAATACATCCACATGACCAAGCCAGTCAGACATTTTGAAATTCTGTCTCTATCTTGGTCCGATAGGGAGGTTAAAGATACAGCATCCTGATAACTATCTTCCCCTCGGGGGGACAGATAAGAGCAGCACAGATTGAATAAAAAAGAGCTGGGGAGAGAGGGAGGGAAGAGAGAGGGACGGAGGAGATCTGAGATGTTTATCAGGCTGCAGTGAGAAGTTTTTTTGGTCTTGCAGATCCAGTTCAAGGACGCCCTCAGGCGAGGCCGTGGCAGATCTCTCGCCGTGCCAACAATGCCTCTCAAGGTCATATGAGCCAGCCCTGTGACATTAAACAGGAAGGGGGAGGTGTGACAGCAAATGGGGGGGGGCACAGAAAATCATCACTTACCCGGCCACCCACACAATGAAAAACAACCTTAAACTCCTAACAAGGGAAATCCATGAACTAATAGTACAGGTAGATAGCAATGAAAACAATACTACAGAGATACAAAATAAGTTAGAAAAACAAAAAGAACTGGAGGAACTTATTCAAGAACGATTGTATGTATGTAATCTATTACAAAAATAAAACAATCTAGATGGAATATAGAGAAAAATGCACAAAATTCTTCCTGAATCTCACACAGGAACGCTAACAAAAATTAGTTGCAGAAACTCGTTACTGAAGACAGAGTCATCTATGATTCTCCGAATGATATTAGAGGAAACTATATATTGCTACTATAAACTACTATATTTTAAGCAGATGTTCTCTTTTCCATCTCATCTTCACCCACTGAATGACGATTACTGTAAGGTATTCTTCCCAAATAGTTTAAAAAAAATGAAAATTAACAAATTTACAGAAAGATCAGTGCTAAGGCCAAATTACAGAGGAATAACTTTTTGAGTCTATTAAAAATCCTTTCAGTCTGGAAAAACCCCAGGGCTTGATGGCATACCGGTAGAGGTATATCAAGCCTTTTTTGATATACTCAAAGCTCCATTGTTAACTTGTTTTAACAACTCCCATAGAAATGGTAGTCTGTCAGGTACTCAGCGGTAAGGTCTGATTTCACTATTATTAAAACAAGACCCAGATGGAAACTATAAAGATCCAGTCTATCTTAAAAACTGGAGGCCTCTTACACTTCAATGTTGTGATGCAAAAATACTAGCGAAATGCATAGCACTCAGAATTAAAAAGGTTTTACCAGGTATTGTTCATCCTGATTAGACAGGTTTTTTACATGGACGATACATTGTAGATAATATACGACAACTACTATAAATAATAGAACATCATGAAACATCGAAAATAAATGCATAGCTTTTTTTTAAATTTGAGTGATTTTCTTATAAAATGGGTAAAAGTAATGTATAGCAATCCCAGGTGTAAAATGGTAAATAGCGGCTACTTCTCAGAGTTTTGAATTGTCAAGAGGAGTAAAACAAGGCTGTCTGCTGTCACCATATCTTTTTGTTATGGCCATCAAAATTCTAGCTATTAAAATCAGATCAAATAACAACATTAGAGGATTAGAAATACAAGGCTTAAAAACAAAAGTGTCCAGGTATGCCGATGACTCAAGTTTCATATTAAGTCCGCAAGCCAGATCCCTGCAATGTCTCATTGAAGATCCAGATAACTTTTCTGGACTCTGGACTAAAACCTAATTATGATCTTTATTATGATCTTTATCTCTTTATTTTACATTACCCTGCATTACCCTGCAGTTTACCTATAAAATGGGCTGACAGTGAAGTAGACATACTTGGTATTCATATCACAAAATATATAAATGAGCTCTCCACAATGAATTTCACTAGAAAACTTGTAAAAATAGACAAGATCCTGCAACCATGGAGAGGTAAATACCTGTCTATTCATGGAAAAATTGCCCTGATTAACTCCTTAGTCATATCTCAGTTTACTCACTTACTTATGGTGCTGCCTACTCCCGAATATTTGTTTTTCAAATCATATGAGCAAAACATATTTAACTTTATCTGGGATGCTAAACCAGACAAGATAAAGCGTGCCTGTCTACAGTATATAATGAATATGAATTGGGTGGATTGAGATGATTAAATATAAAAGCACTAAACCTCTCTCTAAAAGCTTCACTTATTCAAAAGTTTTACATGTACCCTAAATGGTTCTCAAGTAGATTGCTAAGAAAAGCCCATCCATTGTTTCAATTTTTTATTTTTGCCTTTATGCAGATTGCCATGTCTCATTTTCGATTAATTGAAAATGAAACTCTTTTTCAAACAAGTTGACTGCAATTTCAAATTCACCCCACTGAAAAGATAGAACAAATATTATGACTGAACTCAAATGTGCTGGTTGATAAAATACCTGTATTTATGGGAAAGTTTGTTTGAAAAGGGTATTTTGATTTTAAATTATATTGTAAATTGGAATGGTAGAGTTATGTATTTCATGGAGTTATCAGAATTGTATGGGAAGGTCTGCTCAATCCAAAATGACAACCAACTGATTACAGCATTACCCCAAAAATGGAGGAGGCAGGTGGCAGCGGGAGGAGGTAGGGAACTGGTCTATCTGCACAATCAATATAAAGGATCAAAAGTGGCAGAGGAATAAAAATAGCATGAATAGGAAAGTATACCCGTTTCATTTGAGGACCAGGATGTTGACAGCTGTGCCGTAGTTGGGAAGAGATGTTTGATGTACCGATTCCATGGTATAGGGTGTATGAGTTGATGTAAACAACGACGCAAGATTTAAGACTTTTCAGCTAAAATTATTATATAGAATTCTTGCCACCAAACAAATGTTGAATATTTGGGGCATACAATCATCGCAGCTCTACAGATTTTGTTGTGAGGATACAGAATCAATGGACCATTTATTTTGGTATTGCCCTCAGGTAGCCTGTTTCTGTTCTCAGGTTCAGGAATGGCTGAAAATGTCATTGATCTAAAATGGACCCTAGAAATAGTACTGTTGGGAGATCGGGAGAGCCCGCGTCAGTCAATTACTAATATACCTATACTCTTAGTAAATGCATTTGTCTTCAACTCGCAATCTGTGGATTCTATCGATTAGATACATTGAAATTGTATGTTAAACATCACCGCATAGTTGATATATGGTGAGTAGAAATCTGAAGAGGTTGGCCAGCAGAGATAGGTGGGATGAGCTGAGGGAAGCTGAGGGTTGGGATGTGGAATTGGAGACAAGTTGGAGTTGAGTTGCTGGGTAAAATGATGGTCAAAGATTAAAGTTTAAAAAATATTATAAAAATAAACATAACAAAAAGTATGTTCGAATGACACTGAGGGGCAATGTTTTTACAGCAAATGCCTGTTTGTCTGAGGCTGATGCCGTGCAGGTGTTTGTACACATGCATATACACACACTCTCATTCAAATGCACACATGTGCACATACACAGACACACACGCATGTAAATAGTGCCATACATGCACTCAAACATATTCAGTTGGCCTTGCTGTTATGATTTTTGTTGTCATTGATCTCTTGTTTTTTGCATTATTGTTTTTTTGTTATTGTCTTTCTCTTTTTTCTCTTTTGTTAATTGTGTTGGTTGTTGGTGCATTGGGGACGAGGGCTTGGGGGTGGGGAATGGAATTATTATTATTTTTTGGGCAGGGGGTTGTCTCAGATGTTTGAGGGGCAGCTCTTGGGTGACCATGGGGGGATCTTGGGGGGCTCGTGGCCTGATGGTTGGAAGCTTGGGCCGGTGGCTGATGGATCGCTGGTTCCGGTCCCTGTTTTTGACCTTGTGGGAGATCTGCCGACGTGCCCTTGAGCAGGGCATTGACCCTGGTTGCTGCTGTGTGTCGCTCTGGATGGGAGTCTGTTAGATGACTAATGTGATGTAGTTGTTGAGCAGCTTCACTGCTAGTATATATATATATATATATAATTATTTTTTTAGGGTGGATCAGCTTAATATTGCGGAAAGAATGTTGCTTCCAATGTAATTGTCTGCATCATTTCCAATCCCCCATATTTTTTTGGTAAATATATATATCCATACACGCATGCATATATACACATATATACATACCTATATAGACAACAATACTTTTTTAAAGAATATACCTTTATTATTATTCCCCGCAAACCCTTCCGCCGATCCCCCAATTGGAGTAAACTAATAAACACTTCTGCTTCTACCTTCAATCCATACATCTTATACACACTCTACAGACACAGTCTACTTTACAATAGTTCTCTCTTGTTTGTTCTTAGTCCTTCCTCTATTTCTGATGTCCATCCAGTTTGATTTCTATTTGTAACTATGCTATTTCACAAAAGCTCCGAACCTGTATACATTTTACAGATCCCGTATGCTTTACATTGTTTATCTTGTTATTAGTCCCACCCTTCAGCTCCACTCAACCCCTCCCATCTGTCTCTCAACATCATCCATTTCAGATTTCTATTTGCCATATATTTTTCAACTGTGCTGTGATGCTTCACAAACTAATTGAACCTTCCTATTCTCATAGCTTCTACAGATTGTAAATTAAAAATAAACATTTTTTCTAAAATAAATATTATATTATTGATTGATTGACTATGGCTTTTCAAATCACCCAGTATTGCTATCTGTAGTGTTAGTTCTAGGTAAATGTTGCAATTCTTCAGCCATTCCTGGACCTGTGACCAAAAATGAGCTACATATGGACAATACCAAAATAAATGATCTAATGACTCTGCCTCCTCACAGCAGAATCTGCAGAGCTGGGAGGATTGTATCCCCCATATATATAACATTCTATTAGTTGCAAGAATTTTGTATAGTAATTTATATAAAAAAAATTGAAGTTTTGAATCCGGCGTTGTTTTGCGTATCAATTCATAAACCATGTGCCATGGAATGGGTACATCGAAAATCTCTTCTCAACTATTTTGCAATTTATATGGCACAGCTGTCAGTTTTTTGGTCCTTAAATGAAATTGGTTTATGTTTTTATTTATCACACTTTTCTTTAACCATTTATGTTCTTTAATACAGGGCCGACATACAAGTTCCTTACTTTTTCCCCTTCTACTTGCCTCTTCCATTTTTGTAGTAATGCTGCAATTAATTGGTTGTAATTTTGGGTAGAGCAGACATTTCCATATGTCTGTGTTAGCTGCATGTGTGACATAACTCCACCAGTCCTATTTATGATATCATTCACTAAATTTATACCTTTTTAAAAAAGTTCTTCGATAAATACAGTTTTTTTTATCAATTAGTATATTTGAATTTAACCACAATATTTGTTGTACTATTTGTTCCGTCCTTTCAGGTGGATTAAACTGAAATTGTAACCAACTTTCTAAGGCTTGTTTAAAAAATAAAGATATTTTGGAGATTATTTCCTTTTCAAACAACCGAAAGTGAGCAGGTGTGATCTGAATAAAGGGGAAAAGGCCCTTCCTGAATATAGGATGAGACATTCGTACCAATTGACTAGAGAACCAGTTTGGATTTAAGTATAACTTTTGTATGACTGATGCCTTTAGTGAGAGGTCTAATGCTTTAATATTTAATCATTTCTGCCCACCAAATTCATATTCGTTATATAAATAGGCCCTTTTCATTTTATCTGGTTTGCTGTTCCAAATAAAATTGAATATTTTTTGTTCATATAATTTAAAAAGCAGGTCACTAGGTGTAGGCAAAACCATTAGCAAATAGGTAAACTGTGATATAACACTGCTAGTATATTGTATGTTTTAAATATTCAATCAAATAAAGTAAATAAACTCCCTCCATCTTTCAATTGAGTTAACATCCCAGCATTTGGGTCTAGAGTGGATTTGGTTGGGGTGTGACTGAGGTGGTTTGGTCACCATGAGTAGCCTTGCCTGAGACCTGAACAGTTGCATTGGCACCCTGAGTCATTAACCAAGGTGTTGACTTGGCGGCCTAATACACTCTTCTGGCATACACTACAGGAGACCCAGGTGTGAACCTTGTTGGTCACGGGGCGTTTTAAGGGCTGTAATTAGTGTCTTTTTCTCTCGGAGCCCAGAGATTCTTGGATGACTACTTATCCAACTGTTGTTGTTGCCAGCCACACACACAGACAGAGCCATGTTAGTGTGATAAATCAGGTGAGGGAGGGATAGGAAAGTAAGTTATTTAATGAGACGCGTCCAGCAACGGTGGCCTCAAATCCGCATCTCAAATCAAATCAAATCAAATTTTATTTGTCACATACACATGGTTAGCAGATGTTAGTGCGAGTGTAGCGAAATGCTTGTGCTTCTAGTTCCGACAATGCAGTAATAACCAACAAGTAATCTAGCTAACAATTCCAAAACTACTACCTTATAGACACAAGTGTAAGGGGATAAAGAATATGTACATAAAGATATATGAATGAGTGATGGTACAGAGCGGCATAGGCAAGATACAGTAGATGGCATTGAGTGCAGTATATACATATGAGATGAGTATGTAAACAAAGTGGCATAGTTAAAGTGGCTAGTGATACATGTATTACATAAGGATGCAGTAGATGATATAGAGTACAGTATATAGGTATATATATGAGATGAATCATGTAGGGTATGTAAACATTATATTAGGTAGCATTGTTTAAAGTGGCTAGTGACATATTTTACATCATTTCCCATCAATTCCCATTATTAAAGTGGCTGGAGTTGAGTCAGTGTGTTGGCAGCAGCCACTCAATGTTAGTGGTGGCTGTTTAACAGTTTGATGGCCTTGAGATAGAAGCTGTTTTTCAGTCTCTCGGTCCCAGCTTTGATGCACCTGTACTGACCTCGCCTTCTGGATGATAGCGGGGTGAACAGGCAGTGGCTCGGGTGGTTGTTGTCCTTGATGATCTTTATGGCCTTCCTGTGACATCGGGTGGTGTAGGTGTCCTGGAGGGCAGGTAGTTTGCCCCCGGTGATGCGTTGTGCAGACCTCACTACCCTCTGGAGAGCCTTACGGTTGTGGGCGGAGCAGTTGCAGTACAAGGCGGTGATACAGCCCGACAGGATGCTCTCGATTGTGCATCTGTAGATGTTTGTGAGTGCTTTTGGTGACAAGCCGAATTTCTTCAGCCTCCTGAGGTTGAAAAGGCGCTGCTGCGCCTTCTTCACGATGCTGTCTGTGTGGGTGGACCAATTCAGTTTGTCTGTGATGTGTACGCCGAGGAACTTCAAACTTACTACCCTCTCCACTACTGTTCCATCGATGTGGATAGGGGGGTGTTCCCTCTGCTGTTTCCTGAAGTCCACAATCATCTCCTTAGTTTTGTTGACGTTGAGTGTGAGGTTATTTTCCTGACACCACACTCTGAGGGCCCTCACCTCCTCCCTGTAGGCCGTCTCGTCGTTGTTGGTAATCAAGCCTACCACTGTTGTGTCATCCGCAAACTTGATGATTGAGTTGGAGGTGTGCGTGGCCACGCAGTCGTGGGTGAACAGGGAGTACAGGAGAGGGCTCAGAACGCACCCTTGTGGGGCCCCAGTGTTGAGGATCAGCGGGGTGGAGATGTTGTTGCCTACCCTCACCACCTGGGGGCGGCCCGTCAGGAAGTCCAGTACCCAGTTGCACAGGGCGGGGTCGAGACCCAGGGTCTCGAGCTTGATGACGAGCTTGGAGGGCACTATGGTGTTAAATGCCGAGCTGTAGTCGATGAACAGCATTCTCACATAGGTATTCCTCTTGTCCAGATGGGTTAGGGCAGTGTGCAGTGTGGTTGAGATTGCATCGTCTGTGGACCTATTTGGGCGGTAAGCAAATTGGAGTGGGTCTAGGGTGTCAGGTAGGGTGGAGGTGATATGGTCCTTGACTAGTCTCTCAAAGCACTTCATGATGACGGAAGTGAGTGCTACGGGGCGGTAGTCGTTTAGCTCAGTTACCTTAGCTTTCTTGGGAACAGGAACATGAAGCATGTGGGAACAACAGACTGGGATAGGGATTGATTGAATATGTCCGTAAACACACCAGCCAGCTGGTCTGCCCATGCTCTGAGGGCGCGGCTGGGGATGCCGTCTGGGCCTGCAGCCTTACGAGGGTTGACACGTTTAAATGTTTTCCTCACGTCGGCTGCAGTGAAGGAGAGTCCGCATGTTTTAGTTGCGGGTCGTGTCAGTGGCACTGTATTGTCCTCAAAGCGAGCAAAAAAGTTATTTAGTCTGCCTGGGAGCAAGACATCCTGGTCCGTGACGGGGCTAGTTTTCTTTTTGTAATCCGTGATTGACTGTAGACCCTGCCACATACCTCTTGTGTCTGAGCCGTTGAATTGAGATACTACTTTGTCTCTATACTGACGCTTAGCTTGTTTGATTGCCTTGCGGAGGGAATAGTTACACTGTTTGTATTCGGTCATGTTTCCAGTCACCTTGCCCTGATTAAAAGCAGTGGTTCGCGCTTTCAGTTTCACACGAATGCTGCCATCAATCCACGGTTTCTGGTTTGGGAATGTTTTAATCGTTGCTATGGGAACGACATCTTCAACGCACGTTCTAATGAACTCGCTCACCGAATCAGCGTATTCGTCAATGTTGTTGTCTGACGCAATACGGAACATATCCCAGTCCACGTGATAGAAGCAGTCTTGGAGTGTGGAATCAGATTGGTCGGACCAGCGTTGAACAGACCTCAGCGCGGGAGCTTCTTGTTTTAGTTTCTGTCTGTAGTCAGGGATCAACAAAATGGAGTCGTGGTCAGCTTTTCCGAAAGGAGAGCGGGGCCTTATATGCATCGCAGAAGTTGGAATAGCAATGATCCAAGGTTTTTCCAGCCCTGGTTGCGCAATCGATATGCTGATAAAATTTAGGGAGTCTTGTTTTCAGATTAGCCTTGTTAAAATCCCCAGCTACAATGAATGCAGCCTCCGGATATGTGGATTCCAGTTTGCAAAGAGTCAAATAAAGTTTGTTCAGAGCCATCGATGTGTCTGCTTGGGGGGGAATATATACGGCTGTGATTATAATCGAAGAGAATTCCCTTGGTAGATAATGCGGTCGACATTTGATTGTGAGGAATTCTAAATCAGGTGAACAGAAGGACTTGAGTTCCTGTATGTTGTTGTGGCCACACCACGTCACGTTAACCATGAAGCATACGCCCCCGCCCCTCTTCTTACCAGAAAGATGTTTGTTTCTGTCGGCGCGATGCGTGGAGAAACCAGCTGGCTGCACCGACTCCGATAGCGTCTCTCCAGTGAGCCATGTTTCCGTGAAGCAAAGAACTTTACAGTCTCTGATGTCCCTCTGGAATGCTACCCTTGCTCGGATTTCATCAACCTTGTTGTCAAGAGACTGGACATTGGCGAGGAGAATGCTAGGGAGTGGTGCACGATGTGCCCGTCTCCGGAGTCTGACCAGAAGACCGCTTCGTTTTCCCCTTTTACGAAGTCGTTTTTTGGGGTCGCCGGCTGGGATCCATTCCGTTGTCCTGGGTGAAAGGCAGACCACAGGATCCGCTTCGCGAAAGTCATAGTCTTGGTCGTACTGATGGTGAGTTGACGCTGCTCTTATGTTCAGTAGTTCTTCTCGACTGTATGTAATGAAACCTAAGATGACCTGGGGTACCAATGTAAAAAATAACACGTAAAAAACAAAAAACTGCATAGTTTCCTAGGAACGCGAAGCGAGGCGGCCATCTCTGTCGGCGCCGGAACTCGGCACGGCCTTGTTAACTTTTTTATGGCTGGTAGGAGTCAGATTGTTGAAGAGATAACCCATCCATTGCACTCTGTACAGACTGAAGCTGCTGACAAGACAGGGTGCCTATCCCTGCTTCAACAGGGTTCCTATTCTTTCTTCAAAAGAAGCGGGAAAAAACCTTGATGTTTTTCTGAAGTAAGACTAGGCTCTTTCTCTTTAAAGCAGCTCCATTATTAAGAAGCATTATGATGACTACTTATCCAACTGTTGTTGTTGCCAGCCACACACCAAGACAGAGCCATGTTAGTGTGATAAATCAGGTGAGGGAGGGATAGGAAAGTAAGTTATTTAATGAGACGCGTCCAGCAACGGTGGCCTCAAATCCTCATCTGTTAACTTTTTTATGGCTGGTAGGAGTCAGATTGTTGAAGAGATAACCCATCCATTGCACTCTGTACAGACTGAAGCTGCTGACAAGACAGGGTGCCTATCCCTGCTTCAACAGGGTTCCTATTCTTTCTTCAAAAGAAGCGGGAAAAAAACTTGATGTTTTTCTGAAGTAAGACTAGGCTCTTTCTCTTTAAAGCAGCTCCATTATTAAGAAGCATTATACAAAAACAGAGTAAATTAACCTTGCCTACCCGGACAGAATCAACTCTTACATGTACAACAATCTACCTTGTGGGGAGTGTATAGGATGAGCTCTGTGGAGCCCAAGAGGGAAATTAAAAGGTTCCCCATCAGAGGTTGTGAACCCAACCACTTCTGTCAATCAGCAGGACTTGATTTTTCTCACCTTAACTTTCATCTCAGACAGGATTTATTGGATAAATGTCCCTAGATCTTGTGATGCAACCCATTTGAACACTAACCCCTCAAAGCTGGATTTAAAGTTCAACTGAGCCTTAGCGACCTTTGACACATTGGGCAGGGCTTTATACAAAAATAACCATCTCAGTGGCTTTATGGTTAAAATCCGCCCTGAGATTGGAAGGTTTGATCCCCGGTTGAGTCATACCGAAGACATAAAATGGGACTCGATGCCTCTCTACTTGGCACTCAGCATTAAGGAGATTGGGGTTAAGGCCCTGCGATAGACTAGCGTCCTGTCCAGGGGGTGTACTTGTACATCAAGCTGCATCAAGCTATACAGAAACAGGAGATAAGATCCTGCCCTATGGGCTGTTCTGGCTCGAACAATGCTACTTACTTAGACAAGAAGCGGGAAAAAGGTATTTGGTAACATTGGAATAGTCGCCAATAGGTTTATAGATGTTCAACTAAAGGTCAACAAACGTAGCTACTTTTCATACTAGCAAACCGGTTGTGCTGCAACCAAACCCCACCCCCCTCTCTCAGTCAGACTCACCTGTTCCCCATCCAACTGGCATAGAACCACTTTAACTCTTTCTTCTAATTAAGCGGAAAAACATTTAGACTCAACAATCAATAAGGAGCAGTGGTGAGAGGTGATTGGCCGGGGAATAAATCTTGCTGCTTCCTGTCTGGCAGGCAGTCCTCTGTATCATTTCTGCTGATTACTTTTCCCATTACTCAAAACAGATGTGTTGGGAGGATGATAAATTATCCATTAGGGGCTGTTTGTCAGCAATTTGATATCTGGCGTACTTCAAAACACACAGAAAAGTCCTATGTCAGTTAGTCTGTCTGTTGGGTCTGCCTCAGACTTTCTTTCCTCACTCCATGGGCGTATACACACTAGCATGGCTTATTAGGAAGATGGTTTAGTGGGGATACATTATGCGATAGCTACCATTAAATTGTGTTTTTGGGGATATAAAGAACAACCTACGATCAACTTACAACCAAGGGAGAAAGCCTGGGGTAACTTGCTCTTCTTTCTAGACTAGTCTCCTTCTACCTCTCCTTTATCATGTCATCACATCTGCAGGCTATTGATAGAGAGGAGACATTGTCATTGACACATCTCCTGGGGGGAGAGAGAAACAGAGAGGAGGAACTGGTTGAAATGTCAAACTCAATCCCAGTGGAAAGGCTGTCAGTGAGCTCTGAGAATGTCCAGTGTTTGTAAGAGGGAATGGGATAGGTGGTGATTTGATAGTAAACGCCATTAAACACAAATAGTTGTTCAGAACCCTCCCTGCCCCATGCCTCCCTCTTCTCACATTACATGTAGACAAACAGACATGACTGTCCTGTAGTTGCCCCCTACCCTACCAAACTCAAATCCCCATGTTTGTGGACCTTGCTCTGATCCTGCAGCCTCCCTCCAGCCCTATCTCTCTCCCCTGCTCTCCCCCGCTCTGCTGTGCTGTCTGTCTGTCTGTCTGTCTGTCTGTCTGTCTGTCTGTCTGTCTGTCTGTCTGTCTGTCTGTCTGTCTGTCTGTCTGTCTGTCTGTCTGTCTGTCTGTCTGTCTGTCTGTCTGTCTGTCTGTCTGTCTGTGCATGTGTGACGGCTGCCTAATTGGGAATTCTCCACTCGTCGGAGCGGCTGCCTCTCTTCTCTCCTCCAGCCTGGGCTGCTGACGAATGGCAGTGGATTACAGATGAGGACACGGTGACCCGCCCGACCTTGCTGCGGGGGAGGGCCTAGCAAACGGGGAGGGCCGAGCGAACGGGGAGGGCCGAGCGAACAGGGAGGGCCGAGCGAACGGCGTCGGGTCACCGGAGGATGAGGTCGGGGGAAGGTGGGGACTCTGCCAGGTGGCCGCGCTGCGGATGACAGAGTGTCACATGACAGTGGCCCCATGTCACTATGTCAAGGGCACGAGCCCCGCTGGCACGACCACTGCAGCATTTTCCCCTACTTTTATTTATTTATTTACCTACTCTCTCTCTCTCTCTCTCCCCCCCCTCTCTCTCTCTCGTTCATTTCCTTTATATATTTATCTATTCCCCTCTCTTTCACTATGGGTGTGCTTGGCTTCCGGCTCTGTTCAGCTGGGGTATTAGTCGGTTAGGCAGCAGCAGCACAGGAGATGCCAGAACCCTGAGTGTGTTGAATTTTAATTTCTACGCCTGTCCCCTCCCTCCTGCCCCCTCCCCCGTCCACCCATTCCCTTCCACCCCTCCCCTGCTGCTGTGCGTGTGAGACTGTCAAGGTGAGGTTGCGTCCTCTTGTTAAGAGCGATTAATGGCACTCGTTATGTACATAATGAAATATCCCTGCTGATGCATTGGGTGGCGTTCTCTCTCTCCTATCTGTGCTCTACAGATGGCCTGTCTCTGTGTGCACACAGCACTGGGACTGAGGACGCACTGCTCCTGCCTCCAGGCGGACAGACAGACAGACTAAAGGAACTTTGATACTGTGAAGTCAGACAGAGACAGACAGACAGACAGACCGACACACTAGACTAGACAGAGAGACACACTAGACTAGACAGAGAGACACACTAGACTAGACTAGACAGAGAGACACACTAGACTAGACAGAGAGACAGAGACACTAGACTAGACAGAGAGACAGAGACACTAGACTAGACAGAGAGACACACTAGACTAGACAGAGAGACAGACAGTATAGGAACGTTGATACTGTGGAGTCAGATAGAGAGACAGACAGTGGAGGAACTTTGATACTGTGGAGTCAGATAGAGAGACAGACAGTAGAGTAACGTTGATACTGTGGAGTCAGATAGAGAGACAGACAGTGGAGGAACGTTGATACTGTGGAGTCAGATAGAGAGACAAACAGTGGAGGAACGTTGATACTGTGGAGTCAGATAGAGAGACAGACAGTGGAGGAACGTTGATACTGTGGAGTCAGATAGAGAGACAGACAATGGAGGAACGTTGATACTGTGGAGTCAGATAGAGAGACAGACAGTGGAGGAACGTTGATACTGTGGAGTCAGATAGAGAGACAGACAATGGAGGAACTTCGATACTGTGGAGTCAGATAGAGAGACAGACAATGGAGGAACTTCGATACTGTGGAGTCAGATAGAGAGACAGAGAATGGAGGAACTTCGATACTGTGGAGTCAGATAGAGAGACAGACAATGGAGGAACGTTGATACTGTGGAGTCAGATAGAGAGACAGACAGTGGAGGAACTTTGATACTGTGGAGTCAGATAGAGAGACAGACAGTAGAGTAACGTTGATACTGTGGAGTCAGATAGAGAGACAGACAGTGGAGGAACGTTGATACTGTGGAGTCAGATAGAGAGACAAACAGTGGAGGAACGTTGATACTGTGGAGTCAGATAGAGAGACAGACAGTGGAGGAACGTTGATACTGTGGAGTCAGATAGAGAGACAGACAATGGAGGAACGTTGATACTGTGGAGTCAGATAGAGAGACAGACAGTGGAGGAACGTTGATACTGTGGAGTCAGATAGAGAGACAGACAGTAGAGTAACGTTGATACTGTGGAGTCAGATAGAGAGACAAACAGTGGAGGAACGTTGATACTGTGGAGTCAGATAGAGCGACAGACAATGGAGGAACTTCGATACTGTGGAGTCAGATAGAGAGACAGACAATGGAGGAACGTTGATACTGTGGAGTCAGATAGAGAGACAGACAATGGAGGAACTTCGATACTGTGGAGTCAGATAGAGAGACAGACAGTAGAGGAACGTTAATACTGTGGAGTCAGATAGAGAGACAGACAATGGAGGAACTTCGATACTGTGGAGTCAGATAGAGAGACAGACAATGGAGGAACGTTGATACTGTGGAGTCAGATAGAGAGACAGACAATGGAGGAACTTCGATACTGTGGAGTCAGATAGAGAGACAGACAATGGAGGAACTTCGATACTGTGGAGTCAGATAGAGAGACAGACAATGGAGGAACGTTGATACTGTGGAGTCAGATAGAGAGACAGACAATGGAGGAACTTCGATACTGTGGAGTCAGATAGAGAGACAGACAATGGAGGAACTTCGATACTGTGGAGTCAGATAGAGAGACAGACAATGGAGGAACGTTGATACTGTGGAGTCAGATAGAGAGACAAACAGTGGAGGAACGTTGATACTGTGGAGTCAGATAGAGAGACAGACAATGGAGGAACTTCGATACTGTGGAGTCAGATAGAGAGACAGACAATGGAGGAACGTTGATACTGTGGAGTCAGATAGAGAGACAGACAATGGAGGAACTTCGATACTGTGGAGTCAGATAGAGAGACAGACAATGGAGGAACTTCGATACTGTGGAGTCAGATAGAGAGACAGACAATGGAGGAACTTCGATACTGTGGAGTCAGATAGAGAGACAGACAATGGAGGAACTTCGATACTGTGGAGTCAGATAGAGAGACAGACAATGGAGGAACTTCGATACTGTGGAGTCAGATAGAGAAAACGAGTGAGACCCCTTCATAAACTATCTCTGTAAAGGAAAACCAATTAGAATGATTGTTCATGTCAATTCACGGTTGCTGAGTTTGTGCCCCTTCATTTGAAATAAATACAACACCATGCAGCAGTGTTTGTGAAATGTGTTCAGAGGGAGAAAGAGAGAGAAATAGAGAGATGGTTTAAAGGTGTAAATGTAATGTGGTTGGGCGGTGTGTGAGTTATTTTGTAAGGAGAGAGTGTTCTCCTGCTGCAGCTTTTTAATTTGACCTCCTTGTGTGTTTACGTGTCTGTGGTTGTGTGTGTTTGAAGCGTGAGACACTTCTGGGTTGCTACAGGTTTTATTTTCACCTCATTGTGTGAGTGGGTGAGTGGGTGTTTCTGTGTGTGTGTGCCTTGTGTGTGTGGCTCAGCTATTTAGTCCCTGAGTCAAGCTGTGTGAGAGCTCTTTAATCCCACGGCCCGGTGCACGTAGGCTTGATTAATGGCAGCAGCTATCTGTGCAGAAGACACCCTTCTTTAGCATTTGGTCAGATCTGGGGCGCAGGGGGGTGTCATGTTATGAGAAAGGTGAGTGAGGAAGGGGTAGGAGAGAGGGCGAACAGAGGGAGGGAGGGGAGGAGGTAGAGGGTCTGATTATTATTCTGCAGGAGTGCTCCTGCCAGTAGAGCAAATGGATTACTGCACTTTACCTGTATCAGCCTCCACAGCTAAGGATGATAAGGTAGGGGAGCATGATGCATGTCTATTCGCGTCGCAATCAGAGAAGACTTGTGTTAGCTAGTGTAGAGCACTGCTTAGTGTAGCATTCACTACAGACTGCTACTGAATGAATCATCCTGTTGGTATTTCTACTGTAGGCCTATTTAATACCTCATAGCCTCGTCTGCTGTTTCTCCTCCCTCATCCTCTTCTATTAATACAAAGTAATAGGCCTCATGGTGGGTGGGTTGCAGTGTTTGGTGTTCAGTTCTTTCCCTTCTGTCTATACTAATGGTCGGGAAACGACAACAGTCCTGCTACTTACACATCCCTAGTGACTTCCCGATCTCAAAGGCTCAGAAGAAACAAACAAGCCTTCACATTTTTAATTGTGCTGTCCTGCAACTGCAGTGCTTCAATGGTTGCTTACTCGTTGCTAGTTACTGGACTGTGTGTGTGGTGCATGCGGGCGTGTGTATGTGTGTGTCGGTGTGTGAGCCAATTAAGACACGGCGGCCATTGTTGGGGGGGGACTTGTTCTTATGGTGTTCTGGCCTACAGCCCTTCACCCTGGCCCATGTAATCCAGATCTAGTTAGATGAAGGACTCAGCAGGAGGACGAGGACATTTCAAGGTGATCCTGGTTAACATGGAGGACTGACAGTTACTGGCATTATTAGGACTGATTCAGGACCAGGGTTGGGATCAACCCCATTTCAATTCAGGAGATTCTGTGAAATTCCCAATTCAACAGCTGAATTGTGCTATTCATTTTCAATTAGGATTTTTCACATTCTTGAACTGTAATTTCTCATCTACTTCCCGAATTGAAATTGAATTGATCCTTAACCCTGGTCAGGACAGTATGAAGGGATGTGAAGCTACTAGCTAGCAGAAGCACTGTAGTATAATAGCAGTAAAGAGTGTGGTTCAGCTCGAGTTGGAGCACACGGAGTACTGGGTCATGCTTGGAGCTCTAGGGGAGGGTGTAGTCCTAATCGTGATGAGGTGTCCTGGGATGTTTATTGGCATATGCTGGCTTCTGGCCTGCCAACAGGATTGGTGCTGTTACTGTGCTGCCTGCCTGAGATTTTCTCCCAAAAGGTTACACTTAATCGTTTTATCCTTTAGTGGGTTAAGTGCACTTCATTGATTAAAGAGATTCATTTAATTGTGTGACTTTGAATGAGATGGTATTCTTAGTTATGTCAAGAAACAGAACAGGGAGAAGAGCAGAAAGAGAGGGGAAAAAACAGAACCTATTCTGATGAGTGAGTCGAAAGAAAATGTCCTGGTATAGCACATTGTACCCAAATCGTTCCCCGCTCATGCCTTTTTCAGAGCTCACTGTGGGCAGAAGCATTAGAATGATTTAAAAACTCCTGATGAAGTAGGTCAATGGAGGCATTATGAATGGTAAAATGATTGGCGAGTAGGCAGAGATGTCCCCTCTTTTTCTGTCACTTAGTCCTCTGTCCCAAGTTGGCCATCTTATTCACAAAGCATCCCAGCATTACTCATCCTATAATCAGCAGACTACTCCTTTAACCCAATAAAGATCCATCCTGCTGACTCACACACACAGAGAGAGAGAGAGAGAGAGTGAAGCTGTTTGGGATAGAAGCCAAGGATATTATGGAAATAGTTCATTAAAGGACAGGGTTTTTTAACATGGTTTAGTAGCCAATGATCTGGGCAGCAGCAGCCTGTCAGAGGGACGGACAGATGATTTCAATAGGAAAGTGGCCTATTTCCCTCAGCCATCATCATGATCGCCAGCCCAGAGTGGTCTGGTTCAAATACCTTCAAAGGGCTTCTAGATGACTAGATGTGTCCTTTGGCTTCATGGCCCTGGACTAATCAGCTGTTATGGCTTCCAGTTCCTCCAACCTCATGCTGAGGCTGCTTCACATGAAAAATGGCTTGTTCCTTTGGGGGGACGATAAAAAAAAGAGTATGTATGTTGAATAGACAATGTTAGCATAAGATTAGCATGAAGTCCCAATAGGAATGAATTAGTCTAGATTGATAGTGGCCACAGCTCATTAAGATAAAGGAATGTCTTGTGTGTGTGTTTTAATCAACACACTAATTCTCCAGCTCTCTTTCTCTCTCAGGAAATAGCCCTTGGGTGGGTCTTCTACCGTCGCACAAATATTTACTATGGACACAAACATTCTGAAAGCTTAGCTGTTCTGTTGTAGACTCGGGGCCCGGGGCGGCCACTCCATTTCAGGTCTGGCTCCCATGCAGGCCAGGGCACAGGGGGGAAAAGTGATATCATCCAGGGTCATCTGGGTTCGGCTGTGTCCTCCCCTTTCCTCTCCCCTCCTCTCTTCATCCCGCCTCTCTTCATCCCTTTGCTAGGCTCTGAATCGCTTAGATGACTCATCAATGTGCATGAATTATTTTCTGTTCTCCCCCCGAGAATTCTTTGTACTGATGAGTACAGAAGTTAAACCTCCCTTTCCTCTCCTCCCGTGAAGGCCTGATACAGGCCACGAACTGTAACTGGGGAACTCTGTTCTGTTCACGTTGGTTTGTCAGAGCCAGTGATGTTAGTGTTAGGTCCCCACACAATGTTCATGTTCACGTGTCAGACTGACTGGGGAGTATGACTGTTCCAGCAGGATGGTGCGAGTAGAGTGTGGATGAGGTACAGCTTTGTGGTATTTTAATATCCCTTTTTTGTGTGTGTGCGTGTGTGCGCATGTGTGAGAGAGCGCGAGCGGGCATGGGGGAGTCTGTGCACTACGCATGAGTTGTTTGGTCAATGCATCCTTAGAATTGGGTCAGAGTGCCCTAGTACCCTCTTCTTTGGTTGTGATCTCACACTGTTCAGTGGCCTTTTATGCTCTTGTTTACCTCTGCCAAGGTGAGACAGAGCTTTTAATTTGACTTTCCTACCGCGTGTAAGTTCACTTGTATTCTTAGTTTGAACGATTGCATTTGGTCAGGTTCGTAGCTTGTTTTTTTTGTCTTATTTAATCATGTAAGGCCATAATGAATTTACAAATAGCGGTCACACTGTATGTGTAAGTGAGGTACCCTGTTGAGTATGTGCAGCAGGCTAGCCTGCAGATTACATGATATAATGGTGTTTAGGCACTGCCTCTCCTTTTCAATTCCTTTAACCTTGACTCCACTTTAATGCAGGGAGAACACATCTGCCAGGCTGGTGTCAGACGTTAGTGATACACACCGCTCGGGCTGCATTGTCACTTTTTATTAACGCCCAGAGCTTTGCATGGACACCAGCTGTTGCGTCAAGTGGAAAGCCTTGGCGATATGAATGACCTTGACTTTAACTGCCTGCTCCTGTGGCTCTTCCCCTTGTTCATTATTTTGTTTTGACTCTAACATTTTAAATGGGTTAAATGGATTACCATTCCTGACAATGAAGGTCATTTAGGAAGGGGGGTTAGGAGATGTTGCGATTAATCTGACGCCCTACGTGAATGAGGGGGATTGAAGGTCAGTCTTGGATATCTAATCCCTGACATCTGCATTGAGTTGTATTCACAACAGTTTTCTGGTAATTTCACAGAGGAAATGGCTGAAAGGTCACTAACCTTCCTGTTCCTAGTGCCCCTGGAGAGGAGGAGAGTAGAGGGGGAGGTGAGGGGAGGGGGGAGGGAGGGAGGGAGGGAGGTGAGGGGAGGGAGGGAGGTGAGGGGAGGGAGGAGAGAGGAGAGGGAGGAGAAGAAGAGAGCAGAAAGAGAGGAAGGAGGAGAGGAAATAAGAAAGGAGGAGAGAAACCGGTCAGGGAATGATAAAGCTCTCATCTCTACAGCTGGCCTGCCTTTTGCCCGTGGCCACTGTAGAAAAAATCTCTTTAAAATACGTTTGGATGTCATTGCGTGACATTGTCAAAGATAATGGATAATCAATCACCGTGGTAACTGGAGTCGATGGAGAGCGGCTCATTGGCCCTTTGGTGTCTCACCATGGGGATGGGGGAGGGGTCAGGTTTTTGGGGGCCAGGAATGAGATGACATGTTAACAGATGTGTAAGATAATTTTCAATATGTACAACAGGCGAGATAATGTAATAGTAATACACACGCCTGTATCGCCTGTGCTGCTCCTGAAAGCAGAGAGGAGGGTCTGGGCTTTAAGGATTAGACTTAAAGGACAGGCTCCATTTATTAAGGTCATTTATTTGTTCACAGTGCAACATGCACGCTCATTTACAGCACACTAGGGCTGCGTGATAGGGCCAGAGGATTTTAGGCTTGACTCTGACCTTGACTTTAACCCATTCAAATATTATAATCAACTGGAAATTACGAAGTAATACAGGGTTATAAGGCCCATGAAGTGGACCGTATAACAAATTTAAATCTAAAATAATAGGAGGACAAACCTGGACAAAACTGACAGTGAAGTAGTTATATTTGTAGAACATTGCATAGGAATCTAAATCCTCTTTTGTAGACTCTACTCTTGTGCTTGATCAATGATTGCCATGTGCATAGTTATTTGCTGAATTCCAGCATTAACTTCCTGCACTAACGTATCGTTTACATACTGTCAAATCAAATCAAATTGTATTAGTCATATGCGCCGAATACAACTTACAGTGAGATGCTTACTTACGAGCCCCTATCCTACAATGCAGTTTAAAAAAAATACGGATAAGAGTAAGAAATAAAAGTAACAAGTAATTAAAGAGCAGCAATAAAATAACAATAGCAAGACTATATACAGGGGGGTACCGGTACAGAGTCAATGTGTGGGGGCACAGGTTAGTTGAGGTAATATGTACATGTAGGTAGATTTATTAAAGTGACTATGCATAGATGGGGGGCAATGCAAATAGTCTGGGTAGCCATTTGATGAGGTGTTCAGGAGTCTTTATGGCTTGGGAGTAGAAACTGTTTAGAAGCCTCTTGGACCTAGACTTGGCGGTCAGGTACTGCTTGCCGTGAGGTAGCAGAGAGAACAGTCTGTGACTAGGGTGGCTGGAATATTTGACAATGGCACCACATGGCCAGGTCTATGACCTCCTCCCTATAGGCAAACTTAATGATGGTGTTGGAGTCGTGCCTAGCCGTGCAGTCATGAGTGAGCAGGGAGAACAGGAGGGGACTGAGCACGCACCCCTGAGGGGCCCCTGTGTTGAGGATCAGCATGGCGGATGTGTTGTTACCTACCCTTACCACCTGGGGTGACCTGTCATGAAGTCCAGGATCTAGTTGCGGAGAGAGGGGTTTAGTCCCAGGGTCCTTAGCTTATTGATGAGCTTTGAGGGCACTCTGGTGTTGAATGCTGAGCTATAGTCAATGAATAGCATTCTCACATAGGTGTTCCTTTTGTCCAGGTGGGAAAGGGCAGTGTGGAGTGCAGTAGAGATTGCATCGTCTGTGGATCTGTTTGGGCGGTATGCAAATTGGAGTGGGTCTAGGGTTTCTGGAATAATGATGTTGATGTGAGCTATGACCAGCCTCTCAAAGCACTTTGTGGCTACAGAAATGAGTGCTATGGGTCAGTAGTCATTTAGGCAGGTTACCTTAGTGTTCTTAGGCACAGGCACTATGGTGGTCTGCTTATAACATGTTGGTATTACAGACTCGGACAGGGAGAGGTTGAAAATGTCAGTGAAAACACTTGCCAGTTGGTCAGCGCATGCTCGCAGTACACCTTGTGAATGTTGACCTGTTTAAAAATCTTACTCACATCGGCTGCGGAGAGCGTGATTACACAGTCTTCTGGAACAGCTGGTGCTCTCATGCATGTATCAGTGTTATTTGCCTCGAAGCGAGCAAAGAAGTAGTTTAGCTCGTTTGGTAGGGTCGTGTCACTGGGCAGCTTGCGGCTGTGCCTCCCTTTGTAGTCTGTAATGGTTTGCAAGCCCTGCCACATCGAATGAGCATCAGAGCCGGTGTAGTACGATTCGATCTTAGTCCTGTATTGACACTTTACTTGTTTGATGGTTCGTCGGAGGACATAGTGGGATTTTTTATAAGCTTCCTGGTTAGAATCCCTCTCGTTGAAAGCGGCAGCTCTAGCCTTTAGCTCAGTGCGGATGCTGCCTGTAATCCATGGCTTCTAGTTGGGGTATATACACGTACGGTCACTGTAGGAACGACGTCATTGATGCTCATATTGATGAAGCCAATGACTGATGTGGTATACTCCTCAATGCCATCGGAGGAATCCCGGAACATATTCCAGTCTGTACTAGCAAAACAGTCCTGTAGCTTAGCATCTGCTTCATCTGACCACTTTTTTATTGATCTAGTCATTGGTGTTTTCTGCTTAAATTTTTGCTTGTATGCAGGAATGAAGAGGATAGAATTATGGTCAGATTTGCCAAATGGAGGGCAAGGGAGAGCTTTGTATGCATCTCTGTGTGTGAAGTAAAGGTGGTCCAGAGCTTTTTTTCCCTCTGGTTGCACATTTAACATGCTGATAGAAATTTGGTAAAACAGATTTAAGTTTCCCTGCATTAAAGTCCCCAGCTACTAGGAGCGCCACCTCTGGGTAAGCCTTTTCTTATGGGGGAATACAGCTCATTCAATGCTGTCTTAGTGCCAGCCTTTGACTGTAGTGGTATGTAAACAGCTACGAAAAATACAGATGAAAACTCTCTAGGTAGATAGTGTGGTCTACAGCTTATCATGAGATACAATAGCTAGAGACGTCCTTAGATATTGTGCACCAGCTGTTATTTACAAAAATACATGTACGCTGCCCCTTGTCTTACCAGACGCCACTGTTCTATCCTGCCGGTACAGCGTATAACCAGTCAGCTGTATGTTGATAGTCACGACTCCGTGAAGCATACGATATTACAGTTTTGAATGTCATGATCACAGTTTAATCATGCGCGTAGGTCATCGATTTTATTTTCCAAAGAGTGCACGTTTGCTAGCAGAATGGAAGGCAGTGGGGGTTTATTCGATTGCCTACGAATTCTCAGAAGGCAGCCCACCCTCCGGCCCCTTTTTCTCCTCCTCCTCTTCACGCAAATCACGTTGATCTGGGCCTGTTCCTGAGAAAGCAGTATATTGTTTGCGTCAGGCTCGTCAGACTCGTTAAAGGAAAAAAAGGATTCTGCCTGTCCGTGGTGAGTAATCGCAGTCCTGATGTTATTTTCGCAGTCCTGATGTTAAGTTATTTTTGGTCACACTTTTCTTTAGTCTTAATGTGCCTCTATTTCGTCAAAAAATGTTTCCTTGACAGAATAATTATTGTCCTAGTTGACTGTGCATTTTTTACTTCAATTGCAGTTCTTCTCTATTTGGCAAGGTTTCCCTACCGAAGTTGTTGACTTGCACTAGCAAGTTAGCCAAGGAGCCAGGGCTGTGGTATAGAAGCGCGGTTTCGACTGCTCCTACACTCTTGCTTCGTTACTGCAGTTTTAACTGACGCCCTCCCCAGAAAGACAATTTCCATAGACGGTTACATACAGAAGTCAGATTAGACAATTCCTAATAACACACTTTAGTTATCACCTTCATGCACAAAACATCTATTGAATTATTCAAATAATTGTTGCTGAAGACCATTTTTTTCCCATCACTCACAGCCGAAGATATTAAAATGATATATTCATCCAATGTCTGGCATGTATTTGGGTGGTAGTGTGCATGTGAAGTTGGGCCATGTAAACTGAATGCAACCCGGATATAGACGTCCATGAATCAGCATATGCGAACGTGAGTATATTATGTTGAAAACAATGGTCAAACATCTTGGACACAGTCTCTAGTTCTTATTATACCGCAGTGAAGTTAGCTAGCAGTTCTCAGCTGTTAACAGTATCTTACTAGAGATAAAAATGGATGATTGACATCATTTTTTTCAGTCTTTACTGAATTATTTAATGTAACAAATCAAACTTTAAAACACCATTATGGAAAGTAAAGTAAAATTCCAAACCAGTCTGTGAATGAATACCGGTATATTGTTTTTTATAGTTTACTGCCCAGCCCTACAGCACACTCTTTCTCTTGCTGCTGCCACTGAAATTCCAGGACTTTTTGACCTCAGCTCTGTCATGGCTGCTGTCAAGGGCCCTGTCCTTCATAACGTCCCAGCTAACCCTGCCTATCCGCAGACAGGACAGGGCCACTACCTACACTTAGATTTACATTTTTTATACTTTCCACTTTATGGGCCTTATAACCCTATATTACATCTTTCTAGTTGATGAAAATATTTTGGTGGTTTAAAGCTAAGGTCAGAGTCAAGCCTAAAATACAGTGTCACCAGCCGAGACTAGGTTCTGTTTTGAGTAAATTCCAGTTCATTTTCATGTACTTCCACCTTTGTGGACATTTTTTCCATGGTCTCGTTCTTGAACCCAATGTTATGACACACACAGGTCACTAGCTAAGTGACTAAACAATATTGATGGTAAACATTTGTTTACATGTTTACTGCCCCTTCTAAACACTACGTTCCTTTTTTAATTGAGTTAAGCCCTTGGGTCAGCCAGCACGGCGGGAAAATAGCCCTAATCCTGCCATCTAAGATTAGCAGGACAGCAGACGTCATCTTGTCCGTCGCTCCAGTCCAGGCTGAGGTGACCAGGTTGGCTTTTGTTGTTGTCAGATTTGGGTCAGCTTAAATCTGGCCTTGAACTGTATTCTACGCTGATGAGCCAACCTCAATTAAGTAATTTCTTATCTTGGCCAGATGCGGTCCTTCTAAACCTTGAGTTAAGGGCTAGGGGTGGGATGGCTCATCAAGAAGGCTTTGACTCAGACAACTTGAAATGACACACTTCTTATTCCTTTTCCTATTCCATCCCAGTATTTCATCGAAGGGTCTCAGTTTGGCTAGCTGATCAACTGTAATCCCACAACTAATCCTTGCTCATTTTTAAGGTGCCATTAAAGGTGCCATTTTGGTGGCCTTTGCAGCCGTGCCAACCTGTGGGGCCATCCCAGGAGATGGATTTCACTCAGATTATAGACAGCCTACTGTATTGTTGTTGTCAGCCCTGGCTGATTCATTCCACATTATATAGGTTAGACTGACTGCATCATCACTGACCTCCAGTCATTATAATGGGCTATACTGTCCTGTATCAATGTTAGTCTGTATCATCACTGACCTCCATAATTAAGGGATAAGGCTAAATCCTATCTGTCCATTCGTTGCGACCCTACTCTGTCCCACATATTTTAGGTTAGACTGCATCATCACTGACCTCCAGTCATCATAATGAAGGGCTGTCCTGTCGCGTTGGCCCTGTAGGTCCACTCATGCCAAAGGTGGAACAGGCAGGCCGCTTTAGGGAGAGACTTTGGGGGTCAATCAGGCAGCTGAGGTGAGGTGGCGTTGGGAAATCTCTGTATTAATTAACCTTTATCGGCTGAGCCCTGACTATGGGACGTGTCCCGTAACCACAGAGACCAGCATGACAGGGTTCATACCGCTGGTCTCTCAGGGCCACTGTCATGGCAACTGGCAACGGCGGTCAGTTGCCTGAGTGTCAGTGTCTTGCCCTCCTGACCATGGCACAGCCACAATGTGACAGGTGCACCGGATACACATACACACACATACACACAGACACACACACACATTTGGCAGACCGAGCCATATCCTGTCTCTTCTCTATGGAGGCCAATGTCAGTACTGAGGGAACCTGTGCTGCCGTTCTGCCGTTGTACATAATAACCAGGCTCATGTCAAGTCAATGCAGTTCTGATTTTTAGAATACCTTCAGGGCTTTTTTAAAAATGTCACTGACACTTAGAATGGAAGTGCGGGGTCTATATATGGTCCAGACAGGGATCAACTGGGGCAGGAGAGGGATCTAGCTTGGCAGGTGGTGATAATGCCAGAGCTCTCTAGGCACCAGGGCAGCCAGGACTGTGCCCAGGTGGGAGAGCATTCAGTCATTATACCCTCTGTGGCACTGGTGTGTGCGTGTGTGTGTGTGTGTGTGTGTGTGTGTGTGTGTGTGTGTGTGTGTGTGTGTGTGTGTGTGTGTGTGTGTGTGGGTGTGGGTGTGGGTGTGTGTGTGTGTGTGTGTGTGTGGTGTGTGGGTGGGTGTGTGTGTGCGCACTGAGTACCCAGGTGCTGTGTGAGAACGGAGACATGGTAGTATGAGATGCTCAAGAGCAGGAGGAGTGGTAGTAGGGAGGGAGGGGGATAATCCACTGAAATGACAAGCTGCATAAGAAATGATGCACAACTCTCACAGGCCCTTCACTCTTGAACGACAGCGCAGACACATTGCCATGAGGGGTTTACGGCTTGAAGACCTGAATGTTTTCGAGGTGGTGGGCTTGAATTTCCCATTTGAATAAAATCAGACCCTAATCTACATTTGTCGTCGTCGGTTCGGTTGAAAGAAAAAATAAATGTCTGCAGTCAAACTGAAATGTTGCTAAGTAACAGGGATGGTGGACAAGGTGTTGAAATTAATGTGATGTAGTGCTGCCGTGCTGCAAATCTCTGCTTCTCACGCTGTTTCTCCTCTCCCCCTCACCCCCCCATAGGTCCCCGTCTGAGATCAAGAGAGCGGAAAGGCGCCACAGAGAGAACCTCCCCCAGGCCTGCCGACAGACACACATCCCAAACATCCACAGCCACGGAATGCGTCAACATCACTGTGGTGGTGAAATCTCGCTGACACCTCACTCCTCGCCGCTCACTGAATAAGCCTATACCGGGCATTCTGGGAGCATCCGGTGTTCACAGGCACACAGGAATGGCAGCGAGGGCCGGGTGAGAGCCCCCAAATGGCTCCCGTCATGGCCACAGTTTCTGTGTATTAGTGACTTTTTACACTGTGGATAAGGGATGACTTTACATTGGGCCCATGGATTCCAGTATCTGTAAAGACTAGAACCTGCCCATGTGCATACTTACCTCTTATCAATATCTGAAAGTACAGTACCTGATGACCTAGTGGACCTTGTTATTCCCAGTAGCAGTGCTGAACCATACGAGGGGATCCTAGTATTGAACATGACTCATGGGGAGGAGCCTGGCCCTGAGACACACACGGATTCAGCTGTTCTAACTTATCTGGAAGGTTTACTGATGCATCCCGTGGCGTCTGGGCCTGGGGCCACGGCAACCCGGAGATCAGAGGCTGCCCGAGGGCACGGCAACCAGGTGGAGCAAGTCAACAAGATGGCCCGACCCTTCCAGCTGCCCAGCCACGGCCCCGCCATCGTCACTGTTCAGAAGGCCGGGAACGGCCCTGCCCTACACCATGGGGTCTCCCAGAACCTGAAGAAGGCCCGGCTGCTCCGCTCGGGGGCCTGGAATGAGCCTGGAGCCCAGAGGCTGAGCTCCCCCCCTGTGGAGCTGCCCAGCCAGGGGGGTGGAGGAGACCTGCAAAACGGGGCCTTGGAGGGCTCTCCTCATGCTGGGGAGAGCACCCTGCTGGCCTCCCTGCTCCAGTCCTTCAGCTCCAGACTGCAGAATGTAGCCATGTCGCAGCAGTCCACCAAACCCCCCAGCGAGCACTCCCCGCCCACTGTGCCCCCTCCTGCTGCAGACAAGGAGCGGCTCGCCTGCTACGGCATGGCCTCCAGCCGCCTCAAGGGCCTGATGAGGAAGAGCAAGATGCAGAACCACGGTAGCACGCCTTACAGCCGGCGAGGCCACGGCCACGGTCATAGCCAGGACAGGCCCTCTGAGTCCCCCTGCTCGGTACAGAGCAGCACCCCTCCTTCTACCCCTACCGCTTCTACTGCTTCCACTGATGCTCAGTCCTGTGCAGAACGGCTCAAGGCTGTGGCCAACCTGGTAAAGATCCGCTCCAGCCCTGCCCCCTCGCCCAAGCCCAGTGTGGCCTGCAGTCAGCTGGCCCTGCTGCTGTCCAGTGAGGCCCACCTGCAGCAGTACAGTAGGGAGCATGCACTCAAGGTCCAGCACTCGGGACACTCGGCCAGCTCCAGACTGGCCGCCATGGCAACGCAGCAGACCCAGGACAAGAGGCCGCCCAGTGTGGGAGAGGCTCCGCCCACCAGCAGCACCACCGTTGCCCTAGATGCGCAAAGCTCCTTAACTGCCCAAAACAGAATAGCGACAACAACACTCCCCCGCCTGGCACTAAACTCTAGCTCAAGGCAGCGGAGCCCCTCCTCCATGCTGCCAGCCCACAGCTCAC
Source organism: Oncorhynchus tshawytscha (assembly GCF_018296145.1). Lineage (NCBI taxonomy): Eukaryota > Metazoa > Chordata > Actinopteri > Salmoniformes > Salmonidae > Oncorhynchus > Oncorhynchus tshawytscha. The sequence continues at coordinate 19,610,837 of NC_056458.1, forward strand.
CCTGCCCCACCCCTCTTCCTCTGCCCCTCAACCCCCACACCGACACCCAGACCCAACCCCAAACCCCCACAAATGAGAAACGTGGCTTTGACTCGCGCCACGCCAGGCCCCCCCAGACCTGTAGCAGCCTGCTCCTGCTGCTCCTCAACAACCACAACAACCAGAAGCAGCTGACTAAGAACGGGCACCTGGAGGACGACTGTGGGGTCCTGCCCCCTAGCCGTGGCTCCTCAGTCACCTCCGACAGCGAGTGCTCCGTCCAGGAGAAGAGTCTGGCCAAGAGAGAGGAGAGCTGCAGCGACGCAGAGAGCTCCTACTCCAGCTGTTCTCCCATTGACCTCTCTATAAGGAGCAGGGCCAGCACCAGAGCCCCAGAGACCAGGCCTAAAGCCACCTCCCCCTCCACCTCTGTTTCTTACTCTTCCTCTTCTACAGCTTTCTCCTCCAGCTCTTCTTCTGCTATCTTCTCCTCTGCCCCTACTGTTTTCTCTTCCTCCACTGCTTTCTCTTCCTCCTCTACTGTTCTCTCCCCTTCCTCCACTGCTTTCTCTACCTCCTCTACCGTTCTCTCCTCTTCCTCCACTGCTTTCTCTTCCTCCTCTTCCTTCTCCTTAGACAAACTCACTGAGTCCCTGCTAAACAAGTGGAAGCCAGATCCCTCCGGTTCGAAGGTCCCCCAGGTTAAGAAGGAGATTGAAATGAGCCCAGACCTTAAGTCCCACCCCAGGGTCACTCTCATGCAGCTCCTTCTGGAGCGCAAGAATAACGACAAGGTAAACAAAATTGTGGTTAATCCAGATTTGCAGCATGACGCAACCCTGTCCAGTCTGTCACGGGGCCCACTTAAATCACTGGCCCCCTGGGAGGAAGTAAGGACACAGAGCCCTCTGGACAGATCAGGCCTTCCATTGTACTCTCTTAGCCGAGACCCCAGCAGCACCCCATCCCCCTACCCCTCTCCCCATGTCCAGTCCAGCCCTCTGGATCTGTGTAAGTCTAAACCCTTCCCTGCTGAGAAAGCTGCAGATGAGCCGGCGTTCAGCGCCAGTAAACTGTTACAGAACCTGGCCCAGTGCGGCACCGCCTCGCCATCCCCACCCATGGTTTCCAGCAAAGTACCCAGACGGGAGCTGGAGGTGGGTGGTGGCAGGCCTCTGGCTCTGCTGGAGAGGCTCAATGCCCCCATCCAGAGGAACACAACAATTACCCCCCTCTCAGACAGGCCCTCGGGCAGCGGCACACCGTCGTTCGGTCGCCGGGGGGAGGTGTCGCCCACCTCGTCCCAGATCGAGAACCTTTTAGAGCGTCGCACAGTACTACAGCTCCTGCTGGGAGCGAACTCCTCCTCTGCCTCCTCCGTAGCCCCAGCCACCCACAGAGACAGAGACAGGTCCGGTGGGAGGTGCAGTGTGGAGACAGCAGCGGGGAGCTGCTATGAGAAGTCCCCTGGCACCTCTGTCATTTGTGACAGATCCAAGGGGCCCTCGGCAGCAGAATTCAAGGTTAAAACTGAACCGGGGGAAGAGGTTCTAGGCCTGTTGTCCTCTACAGTATGTCAGGATGTGACGAGCAGAAAGAGAAGGGGAGGAGGAGGAGGGTATGACGACAGGCACAGCCCGCTCTCTGAACCCCAGCAGGACCTAAAAAAAGAGCCCAGGCCCACAGAGGTCATTGCTAAATATGGCCTCCTCAGCCAGCTCCTAAAACAGCAGAGCGCCACCTACTACACCAGCGCTAAACAGCCACACACAGATCGCCGGCCAAGCCCTGTCCCTGTGAAGGAGGAGCAGAGAGACTACCACCACCAGGGGCCCAGCCCTAAAAAGAGACGGCTCTGCTCAGAGCTGGCTATGAGCCTGAACAATGGCAGCCCTCAGAGGGCCGTGGTGGACATTGGAAGCAGCCACAGCCACAATAGCCTGGTCCAAAGCCTGGTCCATAGCCAGATACAGGAGGAGCCTGATTACCACAGGGGCCTCAGGAGCCCTAATGAGGAGGAGGCCCCAGCCAGGAGCCCCAGCAGTGAAGCTCTCCTCCCCAGGGAGAGCCGGGGCTTCAACGTGCTCAAACAACTGCTCCTGTCTGACAATTGTCTGAAGGAGCTGTCCCAGCAGCCCCGGGGAGTCCCCAGCCCCTCTGTCCCCTCTGTGCTGCAGACCAACGGCAAAGCCAACGGGAGCATCCTCAACCTCAATCAGTCAGGCTACAATCAACACGACCTCCTCAACCTGCCTACCCTGCCCTGGCACCACCCCCATAGCTCCCTCAACTCAGGGCCACCCAGCCACCTCAGACCCCTGCCCTCCCCCCAGACAGGGGACATCAGTCAACGCTCCCCCTGGGGGCGTCACACAGCCCCCCCACTCCGTCAGGACTCGCCCAAACGGTACCCCACCCCGGTGAAACGGGAGCCGGAGAGCCCGGTGCAGTGGGCAGGTCGAGACCAGGAGGAGGAGGGCCGTGACTTGAGCCCAGACTCCCCCCGGCTCACCCGCTCCAACCCCATCCTGTACTACATGCTGCAAAAGGGTAGCGCTCAGCTGAGGAGGGAGGGGAGGGACCAGGCGGAGGGGACCCAGGGGTCAGGGCCAGGGGGAGTGAAGGTGAAGGAGGAGCCAGGTAATGATGGCCATGATGCCTATGAACACAAACTGAGCTCTGCCACCACCACCCAGCACTCCTCCTTGTCCCCTCCCTACAATAACGACAAGCACAGCCACAAAAACGACAGGCTGAGCGACTCATCTGACAATTGGTAGTTTTAATGACTTTCATTAACTAAAACATAAAAAATTGCCAAATTAATTTGTAGTTAGATGAGAAGAAATAACAACAAGGAATGCAAGAGTGAGGATTTTGAATGAAAAGAACCGAGCAAATGAATTCAAGGCATTCGTTTCATTACTGTATCATAATTATCGATGACTCGGTTTACGGAATGGGTGGTACGATATATCTCTACTTCAACAGAATGTCAAATCACTTGCACCAAAATTAGGTCATTGTCAAATTTGAACATGCCCACTGGTGATTTCCATACAGTATGTATTTCACATTCTTAAATGAATGAAAGAAAGCACCTTTCAAAGAAGTTGTCTGGTTTTACTCCAATGATCTGTGTCTGTATTGCACACATATCACTATTCTGTGTCCTCTTTGTTGGCACCTGTAAAACATTGATCAAGAACATTTCCAGCTACCTTTATTATTGATGACTCCAAAAAATCACTGCATCTTTATTTATTTTCCCAACAGGAAGTTTTCAGATAGACAGAGAGCATACATTTCTGATCAAACCCTAAATATAGTCATACCAGGGTAAGCACAGCAGTACATTAAAACATACACGATAGAGACCCGTTTAAAGGAAGACCCTGTGAACAATGTTCATAATCAAATCTACTAAAGGTACCCACAGTTCAATTCTGTTAGAGGGCTCTGTGTTGGTTGCTCCTGCACCTTCTCCTCAAGACTGATAGAATTATATGATCATCAGTGAGTCGACTATGTCGACTGACAGACAGGGCTCATGTGGTCACAACGCATTGCATTTTGCTTTGATATGTAATGAACTTGTTGGGGCTACGTTTTGACAGTGCAGATTGGGGGTGACGTCTTAATAGATGGTAATACAACTGGTAATACAGCTATTACTGAATAGTAGTAGTAAAGGTTATTTAAAAAAAACCTTTGACGAGCCTACCTGTGGGACAGTGAGTTGTGGGTGGTTGTAGTAGTTGTATACCAGTGGAGGCTGCTGAGGGTAGGACAGCTCATAATAATGGCTGGAACGGCACAAATGGAATGGGATCAAACACCTAGAAACCATGTGTTTGATGTTGTTGATGCCTTTCCACATATTCCTCTCTAGCCGTTACCACGTGCCCGTCCTCCCCAATTAAGGTGCCACCAACCTCCTGTGTTGTATACAGGTTCTGGGCGACAGTTAAAATACTGCAGCATCTGCATAACTATTAGTTCCCAATGAATTCAAAATGAATGGTATTGAAATATAAATGCATATTCTGAAATGTAAAAAATGCAGTCTAATTTGATATTGTACCCCTGAGTTTGCACTGTCAAAGTTGAGCTGTTGGTGTCCTTAAAAATAATATGTTTATGGCATGTAATGAAAAACTGTCAGTGTTGTTATCCATTGAGAATTTGACCGTTTGTAAAGCTTATCTTGTGTTTCTTGATTCTCGTGCTTTATAGACACCTTTTACTTTCTTGGCGCTTTCTTAGCTCATATTAAAATGTCAAAATAATTGCATGGAAATAAAGAGGAAACCACAGGTACATTTTAAAGCAGCTGGATATGACGTGAACCTGTCACCCAATAATCATTGAGACATTGTTGGTGTTTTGAGGGCTTATCTGATCTCTAGCTCGTTATTTGGATTGTACTGTATTTGATCCGTTTCTGGTTTCAGTTTCCCACACTGCTGTCATCCATTTAGTCTTACATGTGATCTTTTTTAATACACATACATATGAAGTACATATTCAGTACGTTTCTTCTATTATTAATAGATTTTCACAATGGTTAAATATATTTGTGTAAATAGTACTTTCATTATGAAAGATAACTATTTTGTATTGGTGAAGAAAAATATATTACCCTAGTTTTTAATGCCCGGAAAAATGTAAATATGAATTCTATGCGTAATAGTGTACATACATACAAATGACAGAGGTTGCTATGCCCATTTTTTGGTTGGTTTGTTCTTTGCATGTGTCTCTATGTGGTAAAATGATAATCTATCCTGCGCTGTGTTGTGTAATACTGTCTGACTCTCCTCACTGCTGCCTGTTGCATGCAGACGCATGGGAACTACCTGTGTATCCCTACTGGTGATGGGGCAAAATGTCAAGTCTTAAAATAGGTCTTTTTATCACAGAGAGGGGGTCATTTAGAACATGAACAGTCCCTAAATAACCACAGACTGTTGAGCAAGTGGAGAAAATGTGTGAAAATAAACGTGCATTGAATATTTTTGTGATTTTATTTTCTGTTACTGGTTGATGACAGAGCAGTGGTATGAAGTACAATCATAGACCTACTGGCATTGAGCATCTGAAACATACATTTGTAGCAAAAAGAAAGTTTTTGTTTCATTTTTCCATGTGACAACCTGAAACATTATTTCATTTTTTATGTTTGCATTTTTTTGGGTGTTCATTTGCACTGATATCTCCAAAATAAAGTACTAAAATGCTTGACTGAGTTATGCTCCTGTTTCATTTACGATATTCACCTTACCTAACTATAATATAACTATAATAACTTATTATATTACTACGGTATTTGATATGATTGATTTCATTGTTTATTCCCTAAATGGTCTATATTCCCGTACACATATTGTCAGTGTGAGTCAGTTGCTGTTCAGCTTCCTCATTCATGGTGCATTCTAAGCCCTGAGGACGTCATCTAGTTCCGATAACTTTGATTCTGAGTTCTCTGTTGGTCAGTTCTCTGCCAGATCTTCACAAGGCAGGAAAGGCATTAAAAGGAAGGAGGACAGGAGTGGAGTTCAGTAGATGTGCCCTGGATACATGCACCATGGTATACCCTTTGAAGCTGAATCCACATCACATCTCTCCCCCAGACTAAAATAGATCACATTATATTATCGCCATAAAACACCTGAAGTCCTGTTTCCAGACATCCTGATGATCCCTTTCATGAAGCAACAGCTCTGGTCAGGGACAGAAAACAGCCTGTACTCAGAGAGGAAGAGAAAGAGGAGAGGGGCTTTTTAAAGGTGAAAGGAAGTTCAACCCAAACTTTCTGAATGTTGAAGTCCTGTGGGTGAACAGTCGGGTTTTTGTCCGTCTGCAGACAGTGCACTTTTGAAATCCTGCTCGGTTCCGTAGCAGTCCAAGCCTGACTAGCTTCCCCTTTATTTAATCCTCCCATGACTGGCTGCACTCTCTTTAAACTCTCAGTAGCCTTTCCCCTGGGTGAACTTCTACTTCCCAAGATCCTTATCAAGCCCTGAATGGCCAACAACCCCTCAATTTAATCCCACTGCCAAAACAGCAGTGAGCATAAAGGAGGCACAAGTTTAAACCGAGGTCAAGGTGTAGAACTTGACAATCAGCTGTTTGTCTGTGCTTCACCCTTTGATTCACTGACCTCGACATGGGGCCAGAAGGATGCATGCAGCACAGCAGGTCATCAGTGATTCAAATTGAGTCAAACAACTTGGCATTTCTCATAGGCTAGTCAGAAGCCTCAAAAACAAGTTCCAGGCATTGGTTGTTTCAGTAGTGTATATTTGGTCAAAACTCAGTCCAGAGCATTGTTATCATGAAATTCTAAACTTTGTCAAAGATCTGCACAGCTTCCCACTACAAGAGGGTACTTCATCTGTACAAAAGTTCACAAATCATTTCAAACCAACACTTTTTTATTGGGATGATGCTCATTAAAACTGTTGTTTTTATATATGCTGTATTATTTTGATTTATCAAATGGTTTTGTTTTCTCACATGGGGACCATGCAGGGCCAACATTTGTCTTTAGTTGTCATGGTGATTGTTCTGATGAACCTCCCCACAGATGTTCAGTCACCCCGTTCATGCTAGTGTTTAGGGTTGCAAAGGGAGGGTATATTACTGGAAACTTTCGAAGTCTACCAGTAAACTACCAGAAGTTTTGTAACTTTCAAGGACGTCTAGTGTCACCTTTGGGTACATCAAATTATCACAGGTGTCTGTTTTTATCTCTCACCCTCTGTGTGACCTCATCACGTGAAATATATCAAATAATCAAATAAGATGATTAAAACAAAAATTTGAATGACGAAGCTGTAAAACATTATCCTAAACATAAACCCCATCAACTTAGTGAATACCACTTGTCTTTATTATAAGGGTTTCAGCATGAAATATGCTCTTTTACTTTTATTTATTTTACTATGTCCGTATGTCTATGCTGTAAATGTTTTGGGGACAAACTGGTGGTAGTTGTAAAAAAATGTCAATAGTTGAAGAGTTGCAGAGTTAACTGAAAATAATGCAATTGTTGATTAGATGCTTTTTTCATTAATTAGGTGATTTTCTCTTGAACCATATGGTCTATTCACTAGAAACTCGTGGACAATATTTACACGGATATAAAAAATGTATACTATATGAATACATTTTTAAAAACATATTCAAGTATAAATGACCAAAGTTACCATAGATCAGTGGTTCCCAAACTGTGTGTCGGGACCCATTTGTGTTAATTTGGTCGCAGGATGACATTGATATTTATTTTTTGGGATAGGAAAACACTTTCAGTGTAAATGTAAACTTCTAAAGTCAAATATTAAGTAAGTAGAAAAAATAATAAACCTATACTTGCCTTTGGAAAGTGTTCAGACCCCTTCACTTTTTTCCACATTTTGTTACATTACAGACTTATTCTAAAATGGATTTTAAAAAATCCTCAGTAATCTACACATAATACCCCATAATGACAAAGCGAAAACAGGTTTTTAGGAATTTTTGCATATGTATTAAAAATAAAATACAGAAATACCTTATTTACATAAGTATTCAGACCTTTTGCTATGAGACTCGAAATTGAGCTCAGGTGCATCCTGTTTCCATTGATCATCCTTGAGATGTTTCAACAACTTTGAGTCCACCTGTGGTAAATTCAATTGATTGGACATGATTTGGAAAAGCACACACCTGTCTATATAAGGTCCTACAGTTGACAGTGCATGTCAGAGCAAAAATCAAGCCATGAGGTTGAAGGAATTGTCTGTAGAGCAGGAGACAGGATTGTGTCGAGGCACAGTTCTGGAGAAGGTTACCAAAAAATGTCTGAAGCATTGAAGGTCCCCAAGAACCAAGTGGCCTCCACATTCTTAAATGGAGGAAGTTTGGAACCACCAAGACTCTTCCTAGAGCTGGCTGCCCAATCAGGCCTTTATGTTAAGTGTGGCCATACGGAAGACATTCCTCAATAAAAGGCACATGACAGCCCGCTTGGAGTTTGCCAAAAGGCACCTGAAGACTCTCACACCAAGAGAAACAAGATTCTCTGGTCTGATGAAACCAAGATTGAACTCTTTGGCCTGAATGCCAAGTGTCACGTCTGGAGGAAACCTGGCACCATCCCTACGGTGAAGCATGGTGGTGGCAGTTTTTTAGCGGCAAGGACTGGGAGACGAGTCAGGATCGAGGCAAAGATGAATGGAGCAAAGTACAGAGAGATCCTTGGTGAAAACCTGCTCCAGAGCGCTCAGGACCTCACACTGGGGCGAAGGTTCACCTTCCAACAGGACAACGACCCTAAGCACACAGACAACACAGGAGTGGCTTCGGGACAAGTCTCTGCCAGAGCCCAGACTTGAACCCAATCTCTGGAGAGACCTGAAAATAGCTGTGCAGCAACGCTCCCCATCCAACCTGACAGAGCTTGAGAGGATCTGCAGAGAAGAATGGGAGAAACTCCCCAAATACATGTGTGCCAAGCGTGAAGCGTCATACCCAAGAAGACTCAAGGCTGTAATCGCTGCCAAAGGTGCTTCAAAAAAGTACAGTGTAAAGGGTCTAGAATACTTATGTAAATGTGATATTTCCGTTTTTTGTTTTTTATAAACTTGCTAAAATTGATAAAACCCCATTTTTGCTTTGTCATTATGAGGTATTGTGTATAGATTGATGAGGGGGAAAAAACGATTCAATGCATTTTAGAATAAGGCTGCAATGCAACAAAATGTGGAAAAAGTCAGGAGGTCTGAATACTTTCCAAATGCACTGTATTTTTCAATAATAGCATATAATCTTTGGGAATTTACAAGCAACAAAGTAAAAGCTAGACAATCAGGCCCCCATTTTGTTATCATGTTTGAGCATAAGAACACAGCATTAGCCATGCATAAATGCATAGAATTATGGGAAATGAGTTTAAAAAACTTCTCTCAGATCCATGGCAACATTTAAAGAATTTCAGGAAATTGGCTTTAAAACTGCAAAATGTTCTTTCAGCTTCATGGCAGGACGTGTGGAATTGCAGGAGATTAGCTTTGAAACTGCAACATTTTGGCTACGCTGCAAACATTAAAAAAAATATATTATTTGGTCTGTGTATGTTTTTTTTAGAGCCCTACACAGGCATTCATTTTCAGCCTGAGCCCCACCCATTCCGGCAACGTTCAGGCCCTACCCTAAACAGGCCCGATTGCGTCTGCCAAATTTAAGGCCCGGCATTACCCGAAATAATTTCCTCAGTTAGTAGATCCATTGGCTGCTCTCTGTTTGTCACTCGCTCCCTGGGTGCAGCTCGCTGTGCATGTGCTCTGCTCATGGCATCTCTTATTCTGTGAGTATCCATAGAAACAGCTCCGCCTGAGCTGCACTGCTCAATGAAGAGACATGGAGAGAGCAGTTAGCTGTCGGCTACTTTTCTTCACTCACCTCCGATAAAACTCAAGGAACATTATTTTCTGTGAGATAATCTCTCCTGTTTTATATTTGATGAGGATGAAGCACTTCTGACACCATGTTATGATCTTTGTCAGATATGACTGTACTGTGCAGCAGAGCACAAGAAAATGGCTCTGCTTCAAAATGTTATTGATCAATTTAGTGATACCCGAGCCCTGCCCGTACACTAGTTATATATTTATTTTTTAAACAGGCCCTACCCGGCCCTAACCCGATGTATAGTGTCTGGCCCGTTGGGCTCGTGTCGGGTAACAGAGCTCTGTTTTTTCAGACATCTCAATTGGTGGGTCACGAAGCCAAAAGGTTTGGAAACTCCGGCCATAGATGACCTGTTTCATTACCAAAATTAGAAAAGGTTCCTGTAACTTTGGTAAATTACTGTTAGTTTTGCAGCTCTATTAGTGTTTGAACTTTGAGCACATGGTTTGACCTCCCATGTTATGTAAACACACACAGCAATTAACATTTTGTGTCATGTGACATCATTTAGACCAAGGGTGTCAGGTGCTCCTCCTGATGAGAAGTTTACAATTAGAAGTAAATATGTAAATAAAGAGTAACAAGATACCTTAAAATATATATATATTTTTAACGTTTTCTCTTTTATTAACAATACAAAACATACACATACAAACAACATCATACGAACATCAACTACATCACAGCTGCCCAGACCCACTAGCGCACAACCCCCATCTCCAGCGTCCGGATCTCTTTCCGCCACATGGCCTGAAACTGCACCATTTTGTTTGTCTCCGTAGCTCACACACTTTCAATACTTAAATAATAAATCTTTCGGTTTTTCCATTGTGTTAATGATGGCGGATTGATTGGATTCTATGTTTTTAGTATACGTTTCTTTCAAGATGAGTGACAAGAGAATTGTCCAACCCATCGGGTATCTCACTACACCCTATATGTCATGTCTTGAAATACGCAGACAGGTGGATTAAAAGAGCATTTACAATGTAATACCTCTGACAGCAAACTTCTGGAGTTAATAGCATTCCCAGAAAGCATGTATTATTGAGTAATTATTCGTTTTACGCTTAAGACATTACTCTGCCATTTGTGAATTTTGTCTCTTGTATAATAAATACAAAGTATTTCATTTGATATAATAGATCAATAGATCATCTCTTTTAAATTATATGATTTTAATACTTCAATGAATGGATGTAGTTGGAAAGTAAAAGTTGAAGTGAACCAACATAAATAATAATACAAAAAGTAGAATCAAACAACTGGGCGAGGAAAATCCTGTTCATTTTCCATCGCTAACCAGTTTCCCCAACGGGGCCTTGGCTTTTGAAGATGTACCTCTTGTGAAGTCTGGAGCCTTAAATGCCAAAGGTCATGACCTCTGAACCTCCCCTCGGCCTGACAGCCCTCTGTTTCTCGGCAGCCAGGGATCATGTGTTGCCCTGCAGCTGTGAGCCGCCCCCCTCCGTTTTATGACCCCCTTTTTCAAAGGGCCTCTGTAAATATGACAACTGGCAGCATGATTTCAGTTCTTTGTTTTAAATCACACCTGATAGCCTTTTGACCCTTTGACCTTCTCTGCTCCCCAGGCCTCTCTGGGGGCGCATACACGTTTGGGTAATTACTTAATGTCATAAATGAGTAATTATCTTGATGTGTGGAGTGGAGTTTTAAGATGAGGTCCGTGATTATTGTGATAGTGGAGCGGACTGAACATCTAATGGTCTATTAGTACTACTGGATAAATACTCTGTTTACTAAGACAGTGTGTTTACTGTGTCAATGAAACCAGTCTCAAATACACACAGAGTTAACATTTGTTCATTATTGATGAGGTTAAAAATAACACATTTTGTATAACCTGCATATTGATGGTCAAGTGAATACATGTAAACTGAGTGAGTGAAATATGAATGATCCCTAAGAGCAGTCAGAGCCTCAGTGCAGCAGCCTGCCTGCCTGTCCGTTTGAGGGATCTTGGCTGACATTGAAATAGTATGTCTGACATCGGCAGTGTCAGACAAGCACAAGGGTAAATGTTTTACAAACTGGATGGGAAGAGCTAGTGGTGTCACTCTCCTGTCTGTTAATGTCTTCCTCACAGGAAAGTACTCAAATCAAATTATTTCCTCAACCAAACCTTTTACTGCTATTTATGCTCTACGGAGTGAGTATATTCCTAGAAAAAGCACTCAATAACATCTAAAGATTGTTTATGCTAGCTAATCCACAATTATCTTAAACAAATTGTAAAGTTCAAAATTGTCCAGAACGGAAACTGCACAGTGCTTGATTGTGGCTATGTGTCCCCACTATTCTAATGAAACACTTATAAAAAAGTAAGATTACATTGATTTGACCTATTCAATCTTCCCTTTCAATTCTCAAAGCATTTTCAAGGAATTTTTTTTCTTGTGTTTTCTTGTGACTGGCTGTGTAGTTCAACCACATATGACAACACTGTGCCGATCTATGGGCTCATGAACTTCACAAATAAACATTTCTCAAAAACCCCAGACGAAAGAGTTAGGGCGGTTCAGTGTCAGCCGGTCTTGCTGAGACCAGAATGAGGGCCATTTAGGGGAAACATGCCAAATGTAACTCTGTTGTTAGGGTTGAGGGGAGGGACAGAGACTCAACTTTATTTACTGCATCTGGCATTATCATTCAACACCACCACACATAGCTCACATATTTATAGGTTATTGTTGAACTGTAAAGATGTGCAGTCAGAGACAACTGTGTGGGACATTGGAGGATAGGAGAACACACTGCTATACGTGATTCAGATCAAATCAAATTTGATTTGTCACATGCGCAGAAGTAGACCTTTACCGTGAAATGCTAACTGACAAGCCCTTAACCAACAAAACAGTTTTAAGAAAATAGAGTTAAGAAAATATTTACTAAATAAACTAAAGTAAAATAAAAACACATTTTTTTTAAAGTAACAATAAAATTACAATAATGAGGCTGTATACAGGGGGTATCAGTACCGAATTAAAGTGCAGGGCTAGAGGTTAGTCTCGGTAATTTGTACATTTACGAGGTGTAAAGTGACCATGCATTGATAATAAACAGCGAGTAGCAGCAGTGTAAAAACAGGGGGGGGGGGTCAATGCAAGTGGTCCAGGTGGCCATTTGATTATTCAGCTGTCTTATTGCTTGGGGGTAAAAGCTGTTAAGGAGCCTTTTGGACCCAGCCTTGGCACTTGCTTACCATGCGGTAGCAGAGGAAAAATTCTAGGACCTGGGTGACTGGTGTCTTTGACCATTTTTTGGGGCTTCTTCTGACACCGCCTAGTATATACTGTGGCAAGAAGAAGTATGTGAACCCTTCGGAATTACCAGGATTTCTGCATAAACTGGTCATAAAATTTAATATGATCTTCATCTAAGTCACAACAATAGACAAACATAGTCTGCTTAAACTAATAACACACAAACAATTATACGTTTTCATGTCTTTATTGAACACACCGTGTAAACATTCACAGTGTAGGGTGAGAAAAGTATGTGAGCCCTTGTATTTAATAACTGGTTGACCCTTCTTTGGCAGCGATAAACTCTACCAAAAGTTTTCTGTAGTTGCAGATCAGACCTGCACAACGGTCAGGATGATATTTTGGACTATTCATCTTTACAAAACTGATTCAGTTTAACAATATTCTTGTGTTGTCTGGTGTGAACCTCTCTCAAGGTCATGCCACAGCATCTTAATCGGGTTGAGGTCAGAACTCTGACTGGGTCACTCCAGAAGGGGTATTTTCTTCTGTTGAGGCCATTCTGTTGTTGATTTACCTCTGTGTTTTGGGTCGCTGTTTTGGTGCATCACCCAACTTCTGTTGAGCTTCAATTAGAGGACAGATAGCCTTACATTCTCCAGCAAAATGTCTTGATAAACTTCATTTTTCCATCGAGGATAGCAAGCTGTCCAGGCTCTGAGGCAGCAAAGCAGCCCCAAACCATGATGCTCCCTCCACCATACTTTACAGTTGGGATGAGGTTTTGATGTTTGTGTGCTGTGTCTTTTTTTTCTCCACTCATAGTGTTGTGTGTTCCTTCCAAACAACTCAACTTTAGTTTAATCTGTCCGCAGAATATTTTGCCAGAAGCGCTGTGGAACATCTAGGTGCTCTTTTGTGAACTTTGTTTGGACAGCAGTGGCTTCTTCCGTGGTGTCCTCCCATGAACCCCATTCTTGTTTAGTGTTTTACGCATCGTAGACTCGTCACCAGAGATGTTAGCATGTTCCAGAGATTTCTGTAAGTCTTTAGCTGACACTCTATTCTTATTAACCTCATTGAGCATTCTGCACTGTGCTCTTGCAGTCATCTTTGCAGGACGGCCACTCCTAGGGAGAGTAGCAACAGTGCTGAACTTTCTCCATTTATAGACAATTTGTCTTACTGTGGACTGATGAACATCAAGGCTTTTAGAGATACTTTTGAAACCATTTCCAGCTTTATGCAAGTCAATAATTCTTAATTGTTGATCTTCTGAGATCTCTTTTGTTCGAGGTGTGGTTCACATCAGGCAATGCTTCTTGTGAATAGCAAACTCAAATTTTGTGAGTGTTTTTTATAGGGCAGGGCAGCTCTAACCAACATCTCCAATCTCGTCTCATTGATTGGACTCCAGGTTAGTTGACTCCTGACTCCAATTAGATTTGGGAAAAGTCATTAGCCTAGTGGTTCACATATTTTTTCCAACCTACACTTTGAATGTTTAAATTATGTATTCAAAAAACCTATAATTGGTGTGTTATTAGTTTAAGTACACTATGTTTGTCTACTGTTGTGACTAAGATGAAGATCAGATCACATTTTATGACCAATTTATGCAGAAATCCTAGTAATTCCAAAGGGTTCACATTATTTTTCTTGCCACTGTAGGTCCTGGATGGCAGGAAGCTTGGCACCAGTGATGTACTGGGCTGTAAGCACTATCCTCTGTAGCGCCTTACGGTCAGATCCCGAGCAATTGCCATACCAGGCGGTGATGCAACTGGTCAGGATGCTCTTGATGGTGCAGCTGTAGAACGTTTTGAAGATCTGGGGACCCATGCCAAATAATTTCAGTCTTCCGATGGGGAAAAGTCGTTTTTGTGCCCTCTTCATGACTTTATTGGTGTGCTTAGACCATAATAGTTTGTTGGTGATGTGGACATAAGGAACTTGAAACTCTCGACCCGCTCCACTACAGCCCCATCGATGTGAATGTGGGCGTGTTCGGACCTCCTTTCCTGTCGTCCATGATCATCTCCTTTGTCTTGCTCACGTTGAGGGAGAAGTTGCTGTCCTGGCACCACAATGCCAGGTCTCTGACCTCCTCCCTATAGGCTGTCTCATCGTTGTCAGTGATCAGGCCTACCACTGTTGTGTAGTCAGCTAACTTAATGATGGTGTTGGAGTCGTGCTTGGCCACGTAGTCATGGGTGAACAGGGAGTACATGAGAGGACTAAGCACGCACCCCTGAGGGGCCCTCGTATTGAGAATCAGCATGAGAGATGCATTGTTGCCTACCCTTACCACCTGAGGGTGGCCCGTCAGGAAGTCCAGGATCCAGTTGCAGAGGGAGGTGTTTAGTCCCAGGGTCCTTAGCTTAGTGATGAGCTTTGTGGGCACTATGGTGTTGAACGTGGGAGGAAGTGAAGGTTTCAAACAAACAGTCTAAATCTGGTAGTTTCAAGTTTTGTAGGATTTTACAGGACATAAACCTCAGCTGTGTCCTTTATCCAAACCCAGATAGCTTTAACTAGTTAATTAATTATGTTGTCATAAAATCAATACCCACCTTGCTCTCAGATCTCAATAAATGTGGAGAGGGTAAGGGGAATGTCAACTCTGAAGAGATCTTTCTTGCCAGCTAAGCTCTGTCATTTTCGTCAGTCCTACTCCCCATAATTTTTTTATTTAACCTCTATTTAACTAGGCAAGTCAGTTAAGAACAAATTCTTATTGTACAATGACGGCCTACCCCGGTCAAACCCTCCCTTAACCCAGACGACGCTGGGCCAATTGTGTGCCGCCCTTTGGGACACCCGATCATGGACGGTTGCGATACAGCCTGGGATCAAACCAGGGTCTGTAGTGACGCCTCTAGCACTGAGATGCAGTGCCTTAAACTGCAGTGCCACTCGGGAGCCTATATTTTTGATGAAAAATGTACTTATGTCAATACAAATGTGCAGGGAATAACATAAATGAAAGGAGGTGTGCAATTTAGTATCTCTGTTACACAGTAGTAGTAGACTGTCAGACTGAGGCTGACTTGCAAGATGTTTTTTGCCACAGCCTACAACATGGAATCTTTGGAATACCATGAACTTGGTCAGGTATGCCATTTGTTTTAAAATACAGTGATTTAATTGATATTTGCCACTGTACTGTGGCATGCAAAAGTATTCACCCCCCTTGCATTTTTCCTATTTTGTTGCCTTATAACCTGGAATTAACCTGGGGGGGGTTTATCATTTGATTTACACAACATGCCTACCACTACCACAACATGCCTACCACTTTTACGATGCAAAATATTTTTTATTGTGAAACAAACAAAAAATAAGACAACAAAACAGAAAACTAGAGTGTGCATAACTACTCACCCCCCCAAGTCAATACTGTGTGGAGCCACCTTTTGCAGCAATTACAGCTGCAAGTCTCTTGGAGTATGTTTCTATAAGCTTGGCACATCTAGCCACTGGGATTTGTGCCCAATCTTCAAGGCAAAACTGCTCCAGCTCCTTCAAGTTGGATGGGTTCCGCTGGTGTACAGCAATCTTTAAGTCATACCACAGATTCTCAATTGGATTGAGGTCTGGGCTTTGAATAGGCCATTCCAAGACATTTAAATGTTTCCCCTTAAACCACTTGAGTGTTGCTTTAGCAGAATGCTTAGGGTCATTGTCCTGCTGGAAGGTGAACCTCTGTCCCAGTCTCAAATCTCTGGAAGACTGAAACAGGTTTCCCTCAAGAATTTCCCTGTATTTAGCGCCATCCATCATTCCTTCAATTCTGACCAGTTTCCCAGTCCCTGCCGATGAAAAGCATCCCCACAGCATGATGCTGCCACCACCATGCTTCACTGTGGGGATGATGTTGGGTTTATGCCAGTCATAGCGTTTTCCTTGATGGCCAAAATGCTCAATTTTAGTCTCATCTGACCAGAGCACCTTCTTCCATATGTTTGGGGAGTCTCCTACATGCCATTTGGCGAACACCAAACGTGTTTGCTTATTTTTTTCTTTAAGCAATGGCTTTTTTCTAGCCACTCTTCCATAAAACCCAGCTCTGTGGAGCGTACGACTTAAAGTTGTGCTATGGACAGATACTCCAATCTCCGCTGTGGAACTTTGCAGCTCATTCAGGGTTATCTTTGGTCTCTTTGTTGCCTCTCTGATTAATGCCTTCCTTGCCTGGTCCGTGAGTTTTGGTGGGCGGCCCTCTCTTGGCAGGTTTGTTATGGTGCCATATCCTTTCCATTTTTTAATAATGGATTTAATGGTGCTCTGTGGGATGTTCAAAGTTTCTGATATTTTTTTATAACTCAACCCTGATCTGTACTTCTCCACAACTTTGTCCCTGACCTGTTTGGAGAGCTCCTTGGTCTTCATGGTACCGCTTGCTTGATGGTGCCCCTTGCTTAGTGGTGTTGCAGACTCTGGGGCCTTTCAGAACAGGTGTATATATACTGAGATCATGTGACAGATAATGTGTCACATATTGCACCCAGGTGGACTTTATTTAACTAATTATGTGACTTCTGAGGGTAATAGGTTGCACCAGATCTTATTTAGGGGCTTCATATCAAAGTTGGTGAATACACATGCACATATCACTTAATTTTATTAAGTAATTTTTTTCATTTCACTTCACAAATTTGGACTATTTTGTGTATGTCCATTACATGAAATACAAATAAAAATACATTTAAATTACAGGTTGTAACAAAATAGGAAAACCCAAGGGGGATGAAAACTTTTGTATCTGCTGTTAAATCAGTGACTGAATCAGACATGATTAAGATTAATTTGTAATACTACGGTAATATCCACCTCACTGTAACGATACTACGGCTCTCGACCCCGAGATCTGTGGTGGTCTAAAGACCAGTGCATTATGCATGTCACCATCCACCCCAATACCCCAGAGCACTTTTGATGCACTTCGACAAGTTCATCACCAAAATGTATCTCGCTATTGTCTATACACTGCAACTCAATATTGTTACTTCCTAATGCCTGGTCCTATTTGGCAATTCATTTTCATAACTGATGTTGTAACTGAGTAATTGAACAGTAATGATAACAATTAACAATCAAAATACCTGAGCCCCTAATACACTTTTTGTAAATGCATTACTATTCAATTCCAAACTGCACTCAGTGTCAGTAGAAGTTAGGATTGATCTGTTGGTTGATTGGTTATTTCCATCAATGCATCAGTGTCTACCATCATGGGTGCTACTATGCTGTTCTGTAGGTACTCTGGTTGTGGGCTGGTGGTTCCTGAGAAGCTACAAGGCTGTAATGTGCTGGATCTGGACAGTGACTCTGACAGATACCGCTTCATCCTCATTTAGCTAGTGAGCCAGACTGGCCATGCCCTCAGTACTGACAGGACAGCAGAACTGGTAGGCCTACAGTCACACAAGACATTTACAATGTTCCCCCACAATTTCCTATCTAATATGTTATTACAAAAGCAACTCTGACAGTCATGTACATTTTGCAGGGCTAGATGCCGAAACTGGATGGGACAGGCATACAGAATGGCTCCCTGGATGTCCTGGTGTAAAGCTGTTCCTTCGTTCTGCACCCTCAGGCGTGCTTTCTGCTGGGGATCTATTTGAGTGTCTTACTGAAGCAGATCACACACAACACATATCCAGTGACACTCCCTCCTCTCCATCTCCTTTCAGCTAATAGTATGTTAAGGGAAAGGCCTTATCTATTTACCATTTATTCACTGATTGACTCACAGATTAATTCATCACTGATTGGTGACCTAATCAGTTCCCAGATACCCTGACTGACTGATGTCTCTGCCTCCTTCCTGTAGGTCAAACTGTGCCATGTGTCTGTATCCTGACAAAAAGGCTGTTCTCAGGGAGGCCTTCAGAGTGCTCGAAGTAACCTTCACACTCTCTGGTGGTCAGCCAATATTTCAGTAGCATCCGGCATGCCGCACCAAAAAATATCAAATATTGATTAAGTAGTGGTGCTCAAAATTGGAAACAAGACTACGTGTTGTATAAAGCTACTTGATTTACAAAGTGGCATCATTTTCATTAACCATTTGCTTTTCCTCATTTATCTTTGGTGGCATGTGAAAATATTGTTACGCAACCCGCAGTGTGAAATCAGATACTCTATCGCCATCTGCTGGACAACCTTTTTAAACTTTTGTTTATGGGAGTATGGTTTGATTTGCCTTCACAACATTGTAAACCATTGTAAAACATATATTTTTGTGAAGATTAGGGACAAAATAAATGACCCGAATAAAACAATATTTGTTCTATGATTTCCAATTCAATTGTAAAAGAGTTTTCCATGCATATCACAAAAATAATATAATAGTTCTTAATACTGTATATTCCCTGATCATGTGATCTTCCTACGATAATATAGTATTTTGTCTCTTGAGCCATCTTTTCAGGACTCTGATAATTCTTGTCAAATCGTATGTATTTACAGGAGCTTGGGAAACTTTACACTGAGTGTACAAAACATTAAGAACACCTTCCTGATATATTGAGTTGGATTTAACAAGTGACATCTATAAGGGATCATAGCTTTCACCTGGATTCACCTGGTCAGTCTGTCACAGAAAGAGCAGTTGTTCATAATATTTTATACGCTCAGTGAGTATTCCAGCAAGTGTGTTCTGGAACATTTGAAACATGACCCAGTTCTCCAAGGTAGAAGCCTTGATTTATGAGTAACAATTGATAGAGCTGAAAGTATAATGTATTCTATCTGACAGGAACAATTATGACAGAAGTGGGACTATAGCACATGTTAAAGAGCCTTTATTCCACCAATGCCACACTCTATGATGTTGAGCCAATACGAGACCCAATAACACACTGTCCTAGATACATTAAATTATCAACAACATAGCAGTGGTGGGGGGGGTGGAGTTGGTTGGGAATTGTTAATCTAATGTCATGTTTTCTGTGTGTTGTAACAGGAGAAGGTTTAAGTGGTGCCCTCTACTGGCGAGACCTGATCTTTCTAGTACCCGAGGTGGGCTTCAGTACTCCATACCTGATCACAGTTTTGCCTCTGAAGGGCTGTATTTGGAGTTCCTGCTTGATTCCTACAGACAGACATAGAGGTCAAAGTGCGTTTTGACCTCTAAGAGCATTGGACTAGTAACCGGAAGGTTGCAAGTTCAAATCCCCGAGCTGACAAGGTACAAATCTGTCGTTCTGCCCCTGAACAGGCAGTTAACCCACTGTTCCTGGGCCGTCATTGAAAATAAGAATTTGTTCTTAACTGACTTGCCTAGTTAAAAAAAAAGTGGATGCAGAAATGGCAGCCATGCTTCAGCATTCCCGATTCTCCTGACTTCTCCATCCAAAGCTCAGGCAAAACTGCACCAAGACCTAAATGTGGCCCCCAGATAAACACTCTAGTATCTCACCTGAGGGGCTATCCAAAAACTATCATGCATTTGTATATTTTTCCACCACGCTACATATAGACCATATGTTATGTGATACATTGCATATAGAGAAAGACAAAGCAATTCTAGTCAGAAATTCTTATCAGTGTAATTAATAAATCCTCATACATTTATCCTATGGTCTTGTATCTGGAAGGACTTCTCTGTTATGAAGTAGCATAGTACACTACTGTTCAGCACCTTTACACAACTCAGAAGGTCACAGCATCATTTTGAGCAGGAGGCTGTCCACACAGCTCAGCCCACTCAGTGTCTAAAAAGCCCTACTGTCGAATATATAGATATATGCATTAATCTGCAAGCACCTGTAGCTAAATCTCTCTCTCTCTTTCGCTGGGCTTCTTCTTCTTCTTTGATATCATGGCGGTCCGCAACCAATCGTTTAAGTGCATGCCCGCTCCCTACCGTGCGGGAATGTACGGTCAATCATGATCTGCCCAATTTTTTTATAATAATAATAATCCCTACTAACTTCTCCCACACCCCCCCTCCCCCAAAAAAACTCCCCAACCCCCCTACCCCATTAAACTTGATCTACACTCCACCCTTAGGATTGTTCAGCATCTCAACAAACATTTCAACAGTAACATCTGTTACCCCAATACCTCTTTTGCCACCTTACCAATAAAAGCTATGATGTCAACTTTATTAATTATCAAAGTGTCCTTTGACACCACACATTCATGAGTGCAATATTTCTGAACAGGCCTCCAAACAATGCCAGGACCAGCAGAAACACCAGCCCCGACATTAGGTCCACTTACTACAGGAGCTGCCATGGACGCTCCATCATTCCACCCTTTAGTTCCACCAATCTGTTTTACGGGCTCTGCATACGATACATCATGACTAATTCTATATCTCTGAGCCTCTCTAGCCTCTCTCTGCACCTGGCATCCACCAAATGCTGCACTATGTTCCCCCCAACAATTACAAAACTTAATCTTCACATTGCTCCCACATTCACCGTAATCATGTTCCCCTCCACACTTGGCACATCTTGTCCTTCCTTTATAAAGAACAGCTACATATCCCATTCTTTGCCATTTAAAAAAACACAATGGGGACGGGGCAAATTCTCTGACATTGAAACTAAGGAATCCTATCTGTACTTTCTCAGGCAAAACCTTGTCAACCCTCAGCAGCACTGATAGACTTTCACTTATTTGACCTCCTTTCCTACTGATCAACCTTTTGGCCTCAATCACTCTTCCTCCGATCACATTTTCTTTAATATAATCTGTGGACATAGATATTGGGACTCCCAGTGATGACTCCCTTCAATCTAGCATAAGCACCAGGGTCATGGCTTTTAATCTTCTTCCCATTAAGCTTTTCCATTTTCAGAATCTTCTCTTGCTGAGCCTGGCAACCACAAAATATGAACAATCTACCATTTACAATGAACCAAGCTAATTTCACTTCACCTACCTCTTTCTTTACTGCATTATATCGTCAGATAGGGTGTAAGTGAGGCCCTGTGGTCTCATCAAACACTATCACCACTTTCCACTCCAACACATATTACTCTTGCTTCCTACCTTGGCCCTCTTTATACTTCTTTACTAGACACTCCACTGCTTTCTGTATCATGATCTCTCTACTTCCTATGTCTTTCCACTGCCGGCCATTCCGGTCCTTGACCCTCATCCTCCCGCTCCATACCATCAGAACTGACACTCATATTGTTCGAATTCCAGCACAGCTGTTGCTTCACCAACTTTATCTCAATTTCCTCCATTTCGTCCTCACTACTTACCACCATTTCCAGCCCAATGAAAACCTCTCACAGTGGCTCCTCTGGCTCCTCTTTCTCTTCTTCTTCTTCTTTAACGTTTTATGGCAGACGACACCTATTGGTTTATTGCCGCCTCCTACTGTACCAGGTATTGAAACAAAACAAAAATAATATATTCCATTGTGGGTCTCTCTAAGTGCTTTTCGGAGCTGCCACGTTAAAGCCCCTTCCTACTTCAAAGCCAGAAAATTATGACACAACCAATTGAACAGTGATACTGTTTTTTTCATGAAAATTAATACAATTTACATACCAGTGAATTCGTTGCCAACATTTAGTCTTTGTTGTGATCTGCAAATATATCACATGTGGGCTCTGTTAAGTTGTTAAAAAATAGAAACGGGTTATGAGTTTGGTCCCTAACCTTACGCCACACATTTAGGTAATTTAACATGTATTCTAACAAATACACAAATCATATCATGGCTGTCTCTCTCTCTCTGGGAAAAATAAAAGTATTACATTCTGCTCTATTCACACATAATATTACCCCTATTTATAGTCATTTGTAATCACACAAGACACAAATATGTTAAAACCTTTAATAGTGAAGCTGACATGTTGCCTAAATCAGAATAGTTGGTTTGAAATTATTGTTTTCGAATGGGAAGAAATGGAAACTATTCAACATTGCAGAACTGAAAGTTGTTTATTGCGTCATTCTAAAGCTAGATCCGTGACGTAAATGCAGTCCAACAAGGCAGTACAACTCGAAAACAGAAAAGCGATCGTGTTACGGTAACAACTCCGTAGGTTTTTTCACGGTCTTTGCCTATGTTTTCCTCCATGCCTGCATTTCCCATGGCGCCCGCTATCGCGCTGAATAACTGGGGGACATCTTAACTGTTATTTTACTTGGCTATAACTCGTTTTTTTAGCTTAGGTTTTCATTTATTTTCGTTGCATTCTCAACCGGCCATGACCGTGGAGCAGAATGTCCTCCAACAGCATTCGCAGAAGGTATGTCTACATAGTGGCAATGTTTTCTCCGTCTGCTTGCTAGCAAATCTGTCAGGGAAAGATAGCTAGCTAGCTTATCAAATCAAATGTAATTGGTCGCTTACACATTTTGGAGATGTTATCGCGGGTGTAGCGAAATGCTTATGTTATGCTCCTAGCGCCAACCTAACAATTCCAACAAATCCCAAAAGTAAAACGAAAGGAATGAACAATATAGAAGTATTAGAACGAGCAATGTCAAAGACTAGGATGTAAGGATATAACAATGTATATACGATGTATATGCTGGTGTGTAGACACGTTATGGGCAGCAGTTATAGTAATAGAAAAGGTGTGTAAAAGGTGTTATATTGCTAGGATAGGCCTCGACTAGAGTAGTATATAACTTATGAAGTGGGTAAAATAGTATGTAAACATTATTAAAGTTAATTGTTGTTTTCCAAGTGTGGCGTCAGATCGTTGGATCTTTTCTCAATCGAGTGATCTTTTAGTATTTACAAACATGCATCGTTAAATAATCCCCTTCTCAAACAAATCATGAGGCCAGATTGCTAACGTATCTAACGTTGGCTAGCTTGGTACATTGCCAACAAGTTAGCTAGCGCGCTAAAGTTACAGGTAGCCCCACTAACGTAACTTTACAAACAGTGACACGCCTATTTGAGGGGAACAGTTAGCTTGCTGGGTAGCTAGCTAGTGTCGTCAATTTAACATAACCAAGGTCGTTACTGGTTGCCTAAATGTTAGCTAAGGTCAATTTCAGACAGTTTTAGGCCAGTGTGATCTTCTCGTCTTGTGGGGTAGCTAGCCAACGTTAACCAGCTAAGACGTTAGAAATCATTGGGTTAGTTGACTGTTGATGGGTTATAAGATAACAAGTCACTGTTGGTTTCGTCATACAAATCAGCCACACTTGACCCAGCACATGATCTGTCTGTGTGCCTGAGCTGGTTTGCTAATGTTACTAAAATTACTGTTGTGATATGTTTGTTTACGTGCTGTGACTGCCAGGCAGGAGTGGCAACGATGAGTCTGAATGCAACTGCATTACTGTAAGCTTGCTGAGAGGCAGTGTGTTGGCTAATTTTGACCGGTTACGTTGACGAATATATATTTGACAAACACGTATCTAGTACAACTATGCAGATAGCTATGAATCATTGTTGTGATTTCAAAATGGTATACACATCATAGCCACACCACAATCTGATTTGGGGGAAGAAGTCCAACATTACTTCCTCGTTTTAATTAGGTTGTTATAGGTCAGAGTGAGTCATTGGTTCGGTTGTTCACAAACATTAGCTATATGAAGCAAACGATACATTGATTTAGTGAGCTGGCTGCTGACAGTATCATAGTCCTCATAGTCCTCATAGTATCATATCAGTATCATAGTCCTCATACCATAGCAGCTGTTTACTTAACTCAATTCTTTAGGTAAGATGGCTACCTAACTGCTTTATTACACAGTCATGGGATTTGTCTGAGGGTGTTACTATCCCTCAGATTACCATCCAGCACCACATCCTTTGATTGGTGTTGATGATATGATTTGGCAACATTAGTGACCATACTCTCTATTGACTTAGTTCAGAATAGCAGGAGGTATGTTATGGTCATGTTTAGTGATGCACTGATATGACATTTTTGTCTGCTATTTGATATTTTCCTTGCCATTTTCCTTCCTGATATTTAACATTTTAGTGTCTTTTTAAGCATTCTAGTACAGTTAAATAGTTAACACGTACACATGGACGCAGTGGTCCAAGGTACTGCATCTCAGTGCAAGAGGCGTCACTACAGTCCCTGGTTCGAATCCAGGCTATATCACATCTGGCCGTGATTGGGAGTCCCATAGGGTGGCGTACAATTGGCCCAGCGTCGTCCGGGGTAGGCCGTCATTGTAAATAATAATTTGTTCTTAATTGACTTGCCTAGTTAAATAAAGGTTACATCTACACACCACACTGACCTAAAAGTTTGTTTTGGGATACGTACAGTTGAAGTCAGAAGTTTACATACACCTTAGCCAAATATACATTTTCACAATTCCTGACATTTAATCAGTAAAAATTCCCTGTCTTAGGTCAGTTAGGATCACCACTTTATTTTAAGAATGTCAGAATAATAGTAGAGAAGGATTTATTTAAGATTTTATTTCTTTCATCACATTCCCAGTGGGTCAGAAGTTTACTTACACTCAAATAGTATTTGGCAGCATTGCCTTTAAATGGTTTAACTTGGGTCAAATGTTTCGGGTAGCCTTCCACAAGGTTCTGCAAGCTTCCCTGCAGCAAAGCACCCCCACAAGGTGATGCTGCCACCCCCGTGCTTCACGGTTGGGATGGTGTTCTAAGGCTTGTAGGTCTCACCTTTTTTCCTCCAAACATAACGATGGTCATAATGGCCAAACAGTTCTATTTTTGTTTCATCAGACCAGAGGACATTTCTCCAAAAAGTACGATCTTTGTCCCCATGTGCAGTTGCAAACCGCAGTCTGGCTTTTTTATGTCGGTTTTGGAGCAGTGGCTTCTTCCTTGCTGAGCGGACTTTCAGGTTATGTCGATATAGGACACGTTTTTACTGTGGATATAGATACTTTTGTACCTGTTTCCTCCAGCATCTTCACAAGGTCCTTTGCTGTTGTTCTGGGATTGATTTGCACTTTTCGATCACCAAAGTACGTTCATCTCTAGGAGACAGAACGCGTCTCCTTCCTCAGCAGTATGACTGCTGCGTGGTCCCATGGTGTTTATACTAGAGGTCGACCGATTAATCAGAATGGCCGATTATTAGGGCCGATTTCAAGTTTTAATAATAGTCGGAAATCGGTATTTTTGGGCGCCGATTTAAAAAAAAATATATATATATATATCAATTTATATTATATTTTTAAATACCTTTTATTTAACTAGGCAAGTCAGTTAAGAACACATTCTTAATTTAAATGACGGCCTAGGAACGGTGGGTTAACTGCCTTGTTTAGGGGGCAGAACGACAGATTTTGAGCTTTTCAGCTCGGGGGATCCAATCTTGCAACCTTTACAGTTAACTAGTCCAACGCAATAACGACCGGTCTCTCGTTGCACTCCACAAGGAGACACTGCCTGTTACGCAAATGCAGTAAACCAAGTTAAGTTGTTAGCTAGCATTAAACTTATCTTATAAAAAACAATCAATCATAACCATTAGTTAACTACTAATGGTTGATGATATTACTAGATATTTTCTAGCGTGTCCTGCGTTGCATATAATCTGACTGAGCATACAAGTATCTAAGTATCTGACTGAGCGGTGGTAGGCAGAAGCAAGCGGGTAAACATTCATTCAAACAGCACTGTCGTGCATTTTGCCAGCAGCTCTTCGTTGTGCGTCAAGCATTGCGCTGTTTATGACTTCAAACCTATCAACTCCCGAGATGAGGCTGGTGTGACCGAAGTGAAATGGCTGGCTAGTTAGCGCGCGCTAATAGTGTTTCAAACGTCACTCGCTCTGAGCCTGTGGTTGTTTCCCTTGCTCTGCATGGGTAACGCTGCTTCGAGGGTGGCTGTTGTCGTTGTGTTGCTGGTTCGAGCCCAGGGTGGAGCGAGGAGAGGGACGGAAGCTATACTGTTACATTGGCAATACTAAAGTGCCTATAAGAACATCCAATAGTCAAAGGTTAATGAAATACAAATGGTATAGAGGGAAATAGTCCTATAATAACTACAAACTAAAACTTCTCACCTGGGAATATTGAAGACTCATGTTAAAAGGAACCACCAGCTTTCACATGTTCTCATGTTCTGAGCAAGGAACTGAAACGTTAGCTTTCTTACATAGCACATATTGCACTTTTACTTTCTTCTCCAACACTTTGTTTTTACATTATTTAAACCAAATTGAACATGTTTCATTATTTATTTGAGGCTAAATTGATTTTATTGATGTATTATATTAAGTTCTGTTATGTTCATTCAGTATTGTTGTAATTGTCATTATTACAAATGCATTTTGAAAAATCGGCCGATTAATGGGTATTGGATTTTTTGGTCCTCCAATAATCGGTATCGGCGTTGAAAAATCATCATCGGTCGACCTCTAGTTTATACTTATGTACTATTTTTTGTACAGATGAACGTGGTACCTTCAGGCGTTTGGAAATTGCCCCTAAGGATGAACCAGACTTGCACAGGTCTACCATTTTTTTTCTGAGGTCTTGGCTGATTTCTTTTGATTTTCCCATGATGTCAAGCAAATAGGCACTGAGTTTGAAGGTAGGCCTTGAAATACATCCACAGGTACACCTTCAATTGACTCAAATGATGTCAACTAGCCTATCAGAAGCTTCTAAAGCCATGACATAATTTTCTGTAATTTTCCAAGCTGTTTAAAGACACAGTCAACTTAGTATATGTAAACTTTTGACCCACTGGAATTGTGATACAGTAAATTGTAAGTGAAATAATCTGTCTGTAAACAATTGTTGGAAAAACTACTTGTCATGCACAAAGTAGATGTCCTTACCGTATTGACAATACTATAGTTTGTTAACAAGAAATTTGTGGAGTGGTTGAAAAACAAGTTTTAATGACTCCAACCTAAGTGTATGTAAACTTCCGACTTCAACTGTGTGTCCCCATTACCAGTAAAACATAATCATAAGATACTCGTCAAGTAACACGATTTGTGTTAAATAAGCTTGTTGACCTGAATATGACTGCACGTCACAATAATATAACACGTTCATACATTTTTTAAAACGTAGTTATTACACTATCACTCATATTTCATATGTCACAACTATTCATTGATACGTATGCTATGATAGTGGTAAAGTTGTCTAATGCACCTACAGTGCTGGTCATAAAAAAAGCAAACTAGCTCATGGATGCACACAATGTTCTTCCCCAAAAACATAGCAAAACGACATCTGTTTCAGTAGCTATAGTTAGCTAGCTAACTATATAGCTAGTTGGCATTATCTAAAATAACCCTAATTTATAAGACAGTTCTTATTTGATTAATGGTGGTCAGCTAGCCACAATAAGGATTTGCCACAATAGTGGACTTTGTGGTTAGCCTTCAAAATAAAAAACAATGACATTCTGTTGAAATCACACTAGATGTATTATACTTTAGAATTGAATTGGGGGCATACTTATTTCACTGTACAGCCATAACTATGGATTGTGGATCAATGACATGGGGTTTCAGTCTACTCAGTGACACCCAGAGAACATTAGCGTCATAGCTCTTATTGCGGGACTCAAACTACTGTGAATTGAACCACATTTATTGCCAACCTATGTGTATTGACCACTATTCCCAAGTATAAACTACACTGCATGGATGTTTGAGTCTGATAACACTGAGGAGGACGTTCGGAAAAAATATCTTGGTTATTGAGTAGACTGATACCCCATTTCATTGATGCCCAATCCTTTGGTAAAGCTGTACAGTGCAATATCAATGTCAATACACACAATATGCTGACTGGGGAGGTGATTTCACACAGTCACAGTCCTGCGATAAGAGCTACAATGCTAATATTTCTGTAAACACTTCACAGTTGTGTTCTGTGGGTGTTAACGAGTAGGCTGATACCCCATTTCATTGCTTCACAATCCCAGCTTGTTTAACATTATCTAGTCTAAATATGGCATGATTCCACCAATTGTAACCTTCTGCGTCACTTTCAAAGAGGTACTTTTATTTTAGAGACAAACTGCAAATTCCACTATTGTGCCTAATCCTTATTGTGGCTAGCTTCACAACACAACCAGGTCCGGTTGAGCCCCACTAGCCAGATTAAGCTAGCTGGCTGCTGATAACCTTAGCTTTGGGCAACAGGGGTAAGTAGTATTTATTTTCATGAACTGAATTTCAATTGGTGAACAGGAAGTGGCTACCTAGCTAATACTTACTCACAAGGATTCCTAAATCATTGCTAAGAATAATGAAAATGACAGCAGTTTCTACTGGTCATTGTTTTCAGGCTGGTTGTATTGGTGCTAGCTAGGTACCCCAGAAGTTGCGGTCGAACAAATTATGCTTTATTACCAACGCGGTATTGTGAACACATTCTTCGTCGCCGGTGTTTGCTTGTTTTCAGACTTTTTTTTACTGCTTTGACAGTGCTACTGATAGTAGTGGTGGCACTTGGCTTGCACTTGCAAATTCAGAACACACAATAACACACTCTATAATAGAACTGTTATTTGACTTGTTAAATAAGCTTTAAATTTGATGCGTCAAATAGTGTAATTTGACGTGTATTTTTTTTGACACGCAAAGACCCAAACGGCGTTCCATAGTATGTTGTGAAGCTAATAGCAGTGACGCTATTACTGTGTAACTCCGGTAGGGAAACATCTGAAAAATAGCTCACTTGGTAGTGTGTTCCGGTGCTTGACCAGTCGCGAAAGCCAACATCACTCATGACAGAGAATGGTTGATTGTCAAGGGAATTATCTTGGCATTATCCGTTATCTTGGCTTCAATGGATTTTGCCTGTGAGTTGTCTCGCTGAAATGTTCTTACTCTTTCAAATGACTGCTTGACTCGTTGACTGCTCGATCCACACAGCAGACATTGTGGGCTAGGTTAGGAATGCTGTGTTGCACGTGTTGCGCAAAATTCTACGTGGCGTCACTATGTTATATAGGTATGCACTAGAGGTCAGACGATTATGATTTTTCAACGCCAATATCGATTATTGGAGGACCAAAAAAGCCGATACCGATTAATCGGCTGGCTTTTAATAAAAAAAAAAGTAAACTATTTTTATTTAAATGTTTTTTAAAAACTTTTTTTTGTGTAATAATGACAATTCCAACAATACTGAATGAACACTTATTTTAACTTAATATAATACATCAATAAAATCAATTTAGCCTCAAATAAATAATGAAACATGTTCAATTTGGTTGCAAAAACAACGTGTTGGAGAAGAAAG
The DNA here is from genome assembly GCF_018296145.1 of Oncorhynchus tshawytscha. NCBI lineage: Eukaryota > Metazoa > Chordata > Actinopteri > Salmoniformes > Salmonidae > Oncorhynchus > Oncorhynchus tshawytscha. The sequence goes on from NC_056458.1 coordinate 19,640,662, forward strand.
TAAAAGTGCAATATGTGCTATGTAAGAAAGCTAATGTTTCAGTTCCTTGCTCAGAACATGAGAACATATGAAAGCTGGTGGTTCCTTTTAACATTATGAGTCTTCAATATTCCCAGGTAAGACGTTTTAGGTTGGGGTTATTATAGGAATTATAGGACTATTTCACCTCTATACCATTTGTATTTCAATAACCTTTGATTATTGGATGTTCTTATAGGCACTTTAGTATTGCCAGTGGAACAGTATAGCTTCCGTCCCTCTCCTCGCTCCTCCCTGGGCTCGAACCAGCAGCACAACGACAACAGCCACCCTCGAAGCAGCGTTACCCATGCAGAGCAAGGGAAACAACCAAAGGCTCAGAGCGAGTGACGTTTGAAACGCTATTAGCGCGCGCTAACTAGCCAGCCATTTCACTTCGGTTACACCAGCCTCATCTCGGGAGTTGATAGGCTTGAAGTCATAAACAGCGCAATACTTGACGCACAACGAAGAGCTGCTGGCAAAATGCACGACAGTGCTGTTTGGATGAATGTTTACGCGCCTGCTTCTGCCTACCACCGCTCAGTCAGATACTTGTATGCTAAGTCAGATTATATGCAACGCAGGACACGCTAGATAATATCTAGTAATATAATCAACCATGTGTAAACTAGTGATTGATTGTTTTTTATAAGGTAAGTTTAATGCTAGCTAGCAAATTACCTTGGCTTACTGCATTCGCGTAACAGTCAGCCTCCTTATGGAGGGCAACAAGAGGCAGGTCGTTATTGCGTTGGACTAGTTAACTGTAAGATTGCAAGATTGGATCCCCCAAGCCGACAAGGTGAAAATCTGTCGTTCTGCCTGCCCCTGAACGAGGCAGTTAACCCACCGTTCCTAGGCCGTCATTGAAAATAAGAATGTTCTTAACTGACTTGCCTAGTTAAATAAAGATTAAATAAAGGTCTAAAAAAATCGCCAAAATCGGTGTCCAAAAATACAGATTTCCGATTGTTATGAAAACTTGAAATCGGCCCTAATTAATCGGTCGACCTCTAGTATGCACGTCAGCTTTGACATCGGTTTTGCACATTGTCGTTAAACTAGGCATCGGGCCAATACCCATGTTGGCATTTTTAGATAATATTGTCCAATTCCGATATGTTCACTGATATATTGTGCATCCCTAGTTATGTTATTGGGTTTTATATAAGGCCATATACAGTGCAGTTTGAAAGTATTGAGACCCTTTTCCACATTTAGTTACGTTACAGCCTTATTCTAACGTTTATTAAATAATTTCCCCCCATAATGACAACGCAGAAACAGGTTTTTAGAAATCTGCCAATTTTATTTAAAAAATACCTGATTTGCGTAAGTATTCAGACCCTTTACTATGAGACTCGAAATTGAGCTCAGGTGCATCCTGCTTCCATTGATCACCCTTGAGATGTTTCTACAACTTGATTGGAGTCCACCTGTGGTAAATTCAATTGATTGGACATGATTTGGAAAGGCATACACCTGTCTATATAAGATTGACAGCGCAGAGTTGACAGCGCATGTCAGAGCAAAAACCAAGCCATGAGGTTGAAGGAATTGTCCGAGACAGGATTGTGTCTGCACATATATGGGGAAGGGTACCAAAACATTTCTCCAGCATTGAAGGTCCCCAAGAATACAGTGGCCTCCATCATTCTTAAATGGAAGTTTGGAACCACCAAGACTACCAAGACCCTGCCAAACCGAGCAATCGGTGGAAATGGCTTTGGGTAGGGAGTTGACCAAGAACCTGATGGTCACTCTGGCAGAGTTCCTCTGTGGAGATGGGAGAACCTTCCAGAAGGACAACCATCTGCAGCACTCCACCAATCAGGCCTTTATGGTAGAGTGGCCAGACAGAAACTACTCTTCAGTAAAATGTACATGACAGCCCACTTAGAGTTAGCCAAAAGAACCTGAAGGACTCTCGGACCATAAGAAACAAGACTCTCTGGTCTGATGACACCAAGATTGAACTCTTTGACCTGAATGCCAAGTGTCACGTATGGAGGAAACCTGGCACCATCCCTACGGTGAAGCATGGTGGTGGCAGCATCATGCTGTGGAGATGTTTTTCAGCTGCAAGGACTGAGAGACTAAGGGTCTGAATACTTTGGTATTTTTAATGAATTTGCTAACATTTCTAAAAACCTGTTTTTTTGCTTTGTCATTATGAGTTATTGTGTGTAGAATGCCCTGTGAAATTGCAATAAACCTAGGTAGTAACACACAGGATGTAATATGCCAATGTTTTGACTGATTTCATGCCTCGTTGCATGTAGGCCTAAGTTCACTCGTATATGATACAGGATATGTAAACTTCTTGGTGTTGTAACACTTTGGAATGCAGAATGCTCATTCCTTTAATATGTCGTAAAGCCTCAGAGTGGACTCTCGCAGGCAGCCAGGCCCGTTGTGCTGGTGTCATTCACTGGCACTGACCTCCTTGTAAGGGGAAACTTTGTGCGACAGACACTCTAGACTTGCCACATGCGGATGAGTTGAGGTGTGTATGGGTCAGCTTCCAAACAACTGTCAGGGTAGAGGGGGCCTGACCCCTCTCTCCCCTCTGACCCTCTGTTGGGTTCTGCCTGCTTGTAGCTAGCCTATATAGCTAGTACATTCATAAACATGACTCAACTAAAATGCACTTTCTACAGGACAGTTGTTCTTTCTCAACAATCTCTGTGAAGTGCTTCAGTCTGCTAAAGTAGTTGGCTAATACTTTGAAACAGAGAGCCCCAGTCAGGGCCAGGGCCAAAACACTTTCACTTTTAACCCCCTGTGAAATATCTGGAGGTAGTCGCCAAGGAGCTGTGGGACAGTGGACACAAGTGGAGCAGTAGTTAGCATCCTGCACCCATATTTATTCACCCATGTTTATTTTGTGGCAAACATGGGGTTTCCATGATGGTATCTTTGCAGCACACAGCCACTTGTAGCAGTGCACTTAATGTTCTAGCCTCTATGGCTGCTGTCCTAGGGCCTAGTAAAGTGGCCTGAGCCTCAGGTCCTGGCAGTAAGTGCTCTCCGTCATTGTTTGGAGTGTTGGAGTGCACTCGACCAGGGTGTGTAATGCACTGGCTCATTGTTTAATGGACACGGCCATTGTGTGGTGGTAAGCCCTTGCACCCCAGCTGGGGTTGACATGCGCCAGCAGGGCAGACATGAGTGCACAGTGCAGTCTTGTCCTCTCCACCAGCTAATGCCTGTCTGTCTGGTGGCCTGCATGGATTCGGTAAAACATTGTAGCTTTCTTGCAATACATCCCCCACCGCAGCTTACCTAGCTTGGTTCAGTTAAGATTGTCAGACATTTTGTGCTCTTGCTGATTATGTGTTGTTCCGCTAATGAATTGATGAAGAGTGACGTGTGTCCTGTCATGTTCTCATCTGCTTCCCTCTGCCTCTCCCTCTCTCGCTCTGCCTCTCCCTCTCTCGCTCTGCCTCTCCCTCTCTCGCTCTGCCTCTCCCTCTCTCGCTCTGCCTCTCCCTCTCTCGCTCTGCCTCTCCCTCTCTCGCTCTGCCTCTCGCTCTGCCTCTCCCTCTCTCGCTCTGCCTCTCCCTCTCTCGTTCTGCCTCTCCCTCTCTCGTTCTGCCTCTCCCTCTCTCGTTCTGCCTCTCCCTCTCTCGCTCTGCCTCTCGCTCTGCCTCTCCCTCTCTCGCTCTGCCCTCTCCCTCTCTCGCTCTGCCTCTCCCTCTCTCGCTCTGCCTCTCCCTCTCTCTCGCTCTGCCTCTCTGCTCTCTCGCTCTCTGCCTCTCTCGCTCTCTCGCTCTGCCTCTCTCGCTCTGCCTCTCTCGCTCTGCCTCTCTCGCTCTGCCTCTCTCGCTCTGCCTCTCTCGCTCTGCCTCTCTCTCGCTCTGCCTCTCTCGCTCTCGCTCTCCCTCTCTCGCTCTGCCTCTGCCTCTCTCCTGCCTCTCCCTCTCTCGCTCTGCCTCTCCCTCTCTCGCTCTGCCTCTCCCTCTCTCGCTCCTCCCTCTCTCGCTCTGCCTCTCCCTCTCTCGCTCTGCCTCTCCCTCTCTCGCTCTGCCTCTCCCTCTCTCGCTCTGCCTCTGCCTCTCTCGCTCTGCCTCTCCCTCTCTCGCTCTGCCTCTGCCTCTCTCGCTCTGCCTCTCCCTCTCTCGCTCTGCCTCTCCCTCTCTCGCTCTGCCTCTCCCTCTCTCGCTCTGCCTCTCCCTCTCTCGCTCTGCCTCTCCCCTCTCTCTGCCTCTCCCTCTCTCGCTCTGCCTCTCCCTCTCTCGCTCTGCCTCTGCCTCTCTCGCTCTGCCTCTCCCTCTCTCGCTCTGCCTCTGCCTCTCTCGCTCTGCCTCTCCCTCTCTCGCTCTGCCTCTCCCTCTCTCGCTCTGCCTCTCCCTCTCTCGCTCTGCCTCTCCCTCTCTCGCTCTGCCTCTCCCTCTCTCGCTCTGCCTCTCCCTCTCTCGCTCTGCCTCTCCCTCTCTCGCTCTGCCTCTCCCTCTCTCGCTCTGCCTCTCTCGCTCTGCCTCTCCCGCTCTCGCTCTGCCTCTCCCCTCTCTCTGCTCTGCCTCCCTCTCTCGCTCTGCCTCTCTCTCTCGCTCTGCCTCTCCCTCTCTCGCTCTGCCTCTCCCTCTCTCGCTCTCCCTCTCTCGCTCTGCCTCTCTCTCTCTCGCTCTCCCTCGCTCTCTCTCGCTCTCCCTCTCTCGCTCTCCCTCTCTCGCTCTCCTCTCTCGCTCTGCCCCTCTCCCTCTCTCCCTCTCTCGCTCTCCCTCTCTCCCTCTCTCGCTCTCCCTCTCTCGCTCTCCCTCTCTCGCTCTCCCTCTCTCGCTCTCCCTCTCTCGCTCTCCCTCTCTCCCTCTCTCGCTCTCCCGCTCTCGCTCTGCCTCTCTCTCGCTCTGCCTCTCTCTCGCTCTCTCGCTCTGCCTCTCTCTCGCTCTCTCGCTCTGCCTCTCTCTCTCTCTGCCTCTCCCTCTCTCTCTCTTTCTCTGCCTGCCTCTCTCTCTCTTTCTCTGCCTGCCTCTCTCTCTCTTTCTCTGCCTGCCTCTCTCTCTCTTTCTCTGCCTGCCTCTCTCTCTTTCTCTGCCTGCCTCTCTCTCTCTCTCTGCTCTGCCCTCTCTCTCTCTTTCTCTGCCTGCCTCTCTCTCTCTCTTTCTCTGCCTGCCTCTCTCTCTCTCTTTCTCTGCCTGCCTCTCTCTCTCTCTTTCTCTGCCTGCCTCTCTCTCTCTCTTTCTCTGCCTGCCTCTCTCTCTCTCTTTCTCTGCCTGCCTCTCTCTCTCTCTTTCTCTGCCTGCCTCTCTCTCTCTCTTTCTCTGCCTGCCTCTCTGCCTCTCTCTCTCTCTCTTTCTCTGCCTGCCTCTCTCTCTCTCTTTCTCTGCCTGCCTCTCTCTCTCTCTCTTTCTCTGCCTGCCTCTCTCTCTCTCTTTCTCTGCCTGCCTCTCTCTCTCTCTTTCTCTGCCTGCCTCTCTCTCTCTCTTTCTCTGCCTGCCTCTCTCTCTCTCTTTCTCTGCCTGCCTCTCTCTCTCTCTTTCTCTGCCTGCCTCTCTCTCTCTCTCTCTCTGCCTGCCTCTCTCTCTCTCTTTCTCTGCCTGCCTCTCTCTCTCTCTTTCTCTGCCTGCCTCTCTCTCTCTCTTTCTCTGCCTGCCTCTCTCTCTCTCTTTCTCTGCCTGCCTCTCTCTCTCTTCTTTCTCTGCCTGCCTCTCTCTCTCTCTCTCTTTCTCTGCCTGCCTCTCTCTCTCTCTCTCTCTTTCTCTGCCTCTCTCTCTCTCTCTCTTTCTCTGCCTGCCTCTCTCTCTCTCTCTCTTTCTCTGCCTGCCTCTCTCTCTTTCTCTGCCTGCCTGCCTCTCTCTTTCTCTGCCTGCCTCTCTCTCTTTCTCTGCCTGCCTCTCTCTCTTTCTCTGCCTGCCTCTCTCTTTTGCCTGCCTCTCTCTCTCTCTTTCTCTGCTTGCCTCTCTCTCTCTCTCTTTCTCTGCCTGCCTCTCTCTCTTTCTCTTTCTCTGCCTGCCTCTCTCTCTCTCTTTCTCTGCCTGCCTCTCTCTCTTTCTCTGCCTGCCTCTCTCTTTCTCTCTCTTTCTCTGCCTGCCTCTCTCTTTCTCTCTCTTTCTCTGCCTGCCTCTCTCTTTCTCTCTCTTTCTCTGCCTCTCTCTCTCTTTCTCTGCCCCTCTCTCTCTTTCTCTGCCCCTCTCTCTCTCTCTCTCTGCCTGCCTCTCTCTCTCTCTCTCTCTGCTCTCTCTCTGCCTCTCTCTCTGCCTCTCTCTCTCTCTCTCTCTCTCTCTCTCTCTGCCCCTCTCTCTCTGCCTCTCTCTCTGCCTCTCTCTCTCTCTGCCTCTCTCTCTCTCTGCCTCTCTCTCTCTCTCTGCCTCTCTCTCTCTCTGCCTCTCTCTCTCTCTGCCTCTCTCTCTCTCTGCCTCTCTCTCTGCCTCTCTCTCTCTCTCTCTGCCTCTCTCTCTCTCTCTCTGCCTGCCTCTCTCTCTCTCTCTGCCTGCCTCTCTCTCTCTCTGCCTGCCTCTCTCTCTCTCTGCCTGCTCTCTCTCTCTCTGCCTGCCTCTCTCTCTCTGCCTGCCTCTCTCTCTCTCTCTGCCTCTCTCTCTCTGCCTCTCTCTCTCTCTCTCTCTGCCTCTCTCTCTCTGCCTCTCTCTCTCTCTCTCTGCCTCTCTCTCTCTCTCTCTCTCTGCCTCTCTCTCTCTCTCTCTGCCTCTCTCTCTCTCTCTCTGCCTCTCTCTCTCTCTCTGCCTGCCTCTCTCTCTCTCTGCCTCTCTCTCTTTCTCTGCCTCTCTCTCTTTCTCTGCCTCTCTCTCTTTCTCTGCCTCTCTCTTTCTCTGCCTCTCTCTCTTTCTCTGCCTCTCTCTTTCTCTGCCTCTCTCTCTTTCTCTCTCTCTCTCTCTCTTTCTCTGCCTCTCTTCTCTGCCTCTCTCTCTCTCTCTTTCTCTGCCTCTCTCTCTTTCTCTGCCTCTCTCTCTCTCTCTCTGCCTCTCTCTCTCTCTCTCTTTCTCTGCCTCTCTCTCTCTTTCTCTGCCTCTCTCTCTCTGCCTCTCTCTTTCTCTCTCTCTCTCTCTGCCTCTCTGCCTCTCTCTCTCTTTCTCTGCCTCTCTCTCTCTTTCTCTTTCTCTGCCTCTCTCTTTCTCTTTCTCTGCCTCTCTCTCTCTCTCTTTCTCTGCTCTCTCTCTCTCTCTTTCTCTGCCTCTCTCTCTCTCTCTCTGCCTGCTCTCTCTCTCTTTCTCTGCCTCTCTCTTTCTCTGCCTCTCTGCCTCTCTGCCTCTCTCTCTTTCTCTGCCTCTCTCTCTTTCTCTTTCTCTGCCTCTCTCTCTCTCTCTCTCTCTCTCTCTGCCTCTCTCTCTCTCTCTGCCTCTCTCTCTCTCTCTGCCTCTCTCTCTCTCTCTCTCTCTCTCTCTCTGCCTGCCTCTCTCTCTCTCTGCCTGCCTCTCTCTCTCTCTGCCTGCCCCTCTCTCTCTCTCTGCCTGTCTCTCTGCCTGCCTCTCTCTCTCTTTCTTTGCCTCTCTCTCTCTCTCTTTCTCTGCCTCTCTCTCTTTCTCTTTCTCTGCCTCTCTCTTTCTCTGCCTCTCTCTCTCTTTCTCTGCCTCTGCCTCTCTCTCTTTCTCTGCCTCTCTCTCTTTCTCTGCCTCTCTCTCTTTCTCTGCCTCTGCCTCTCTCTTTCTCTGCCTCTCTCTCTTTCTCTGCCTCTCTCTTTCTCTGCCTCTCTCTCTTTCTCTGCCTCTCTCTCTTTCTCTGCCTCTCTCTCTTTCTCTGCCTCTCTCTCTTTCTCTGCCTCTCTCTCTCTCTCTTTCTCTGCCTCTCTCTCTCTCTTTCTCTGCCTCTCTCTCTCTCTCTTTCTCTTTCTCTGCCTCTCTCTTTCTCTGCCTCTCTCTCTCTCTTTCTCTGCCTCTCTCTCTCTCTTTCTCTGCCTCTCTCTCATCTCTTTCTCTGCCTCTCTCTCTCTTTCTCTGCCTCTCTCTCTCTCTCTCTCTTTCTCTGCCTCTCTCTTTCTCTGCCCTCTCTCTCTTTCTCTGCCTGCCTCTCTCTTTCTCTGCCTCTCTCTCTCTTCTCTGCCTCTCTCTCTCTTTCTCTGCCTCTCTCTCTCTTTCTCTGCCTCTCTCTCTCTCTCTCTTTCTCTGCCTCTCTCTCTTTCTCTGCCTCTCTCTTTCTCTGCCTCTCTTCTCTCTCTTTCTCTCTCTCTCTCTTTCTCTGCCTCTCTCTTTCTCTGCCTCTCTCTTTCTCTGCCTCTCTCTCTCTCTCTTTCTCTGCCTCTCTCTCTCTGCCTCTCTCTCTTTCTCTGCCTCTCTCTCTTTCTCTGCCTCTCTTTCTCTGCCTCTCTCTCTCTCTTTCTCTGCCTCTCTCTCTCTCTTTCTCTGCCTCTCTCTCTCTTTCTCTGCCTCTCTCTCTCTCTTTCTGCCTCTCTCTCTCTCTCTTTTCTCTGCCTCTCTCTCTCTTTCTCTGCTCTCTCTCTCTCTCTGCCTCTCTCTCTCTCTCTCTCTGCTCTCTCTCTCTGCCTCTCTCTCTTCTCTGCCTCTGCCTCTCTCTCTTCTCTCTCTCTCTCTTTCTCTGCCTCTCTCTTCTCTCTCTGCCTCTCTCTCTCTCTGCCTCTCTCTCTCTCTCTGCCTCTCTCTCTCTCTGCCTCTCTCTCTTTCTCTGCCTCTCTCTTTCTCTGCCTCTCTCTCTTTCTCTGCCTCTCTCTCTTTCTCTGCCTCTCTCTCTTTCTCTGCCTCTCTCTCTTTCTCTGCCTCTCTCTCTCTCTTTCTCTGCCTCTCTCTCTCTCTTTCTCTGCCTCTCTCTCTTTCTCTGCCTCTCTCTCTTTCTCTGCCTCTCTCTCTTTCTCTGCCTCTCTCTCTTTCTCTGCCTCTCTCTCTTTCTCTGCCTCTCTCTCTCTCTTTCTCTGCCTCTCTCTCTCTCTTTCTCTGCCTCTCTCTCTCTCTCTTTCTCTGCCTCTCTCTCTCTCTCTTTCTCTGCCTCTCTCTCTCTCTCTCTTTCTCTGCCTCTCTCTCTCTCTCTCTCTTTCTCTCTTCTCTCTCTCTCTCTCTC